>NW_017297775.1:34219-35198 GCF_001594075.2 Trachymyrmex cornetzi | reverse complement strand
TATTGGGTCATTATATGTAACTATTTGGCATAATAAAAGTTTCAAAAATCGAGGTACCGAAAACGGGCATTTTTTGCATGGAGCTTGCGGAGGTTCTTTGATTGACAGCATCCAAAAGAAAAATGTATTTCTGTTTCACTTCAATTTATTGCACCGTATGCACCAGTTCAGAGAGTGCAAATAGGGTTAATAGGGTTAATAGATCTAATGACACCGGGCTATTTGTGTGATATTTCTGAACGCAGCTAACATGCTAACATGCCAATTTGCAGTGCTATCTATCACGATACTCCGCAATTAATCTAGTGCTCCGTATACTCGATTTCTCACGTGATCTCACGCAGCTACGATACACGCAGTCACACGTACGTGTCAATTTTCGTACAACGAGTTCGTCGCGATAAAGCGTCTAAATCTAATTCTAAGAACTCGACATTGTATATTCGTGCGAATTACGTGTTTGGGAACTATTATTTCATACGTTCGGGTTGCAAGCTTTCATATCAAGCAAATGTTGTCACGACTTGAGAGCTGAGACGCCATGTTATACTAAGAAATGGTAAAAAATATATCGATTTTGAAATTTTTGATCATTTTCAGCGTAGACTACACTTCACAAACACGTATTAATGTGTATACTTTAATCCTGGAAAAGGATTTTCGAATCCGTGAAAGAGAAAAAGAGTATTCGTTATACAAAAATTATACGTGTTTAGTTGGTAATACAGACGTCTTTAGGATCCCCTTAATAACAAGTGCCTTTACATCGTATAATGTGTACTCACTCTCTTTGTTTTACTAGTCGAGTCAGAGTCGGGAAGGTGCAACGTCGAGATCGGTGGTTCGCGTCTGTCTATCTTTCCGTGGCAATAGTACCGCTATTTGACTCTAGCGAGTGTAAATTTCGGCCGTATTTGGTCGGTTTTATCGCCGGCTCGACTTATAGCCCATACTTCTGCGCTTTCGTGTCGTCTCCTCT
>NW_017297775.1:26756-34050 GCF_001594075.2 Trachymyrmex cornetzi | reverse complement strand
CTCCGGAGGATCGATCCATAGACAGCAATGCTTGCTAATCTAATGGCTGAGGCTGCTCATGGCGGGAGGAACGCCGATATTGCTTCACGGCGGGCGCTCTCCTCGTGCAGTGAGTCGGCCATTGACACACCTCTACCTATGGATATCGATGTGGAAAGGCTTAAACATAAGCGTACGTCTCAGATAGAGGAGGATTTCGACGATGATGAGGTAAAGCCGAAAATCAAAACAAATCCCCCCTCCTTAAAGACAAGTAGATTTGATTCTAATTTAAACGATACTACTATCACTTCCAATATATCTGCGACATCTGCGTCGTCTCATGACTCAGGGACTAATTCTTTTGTTCGCTCTACTTATAAGTATTCTGGTGATGATGTTCCACCTTACGTAGTCTATGTATACTCAGATAAAGCATCTGCAATGCATTTCTCAGTACTCTTACGCATCATTTCAGAGTCAATCAGGGGTGATATTCTCTTAATCAAGAGGTTCGGCGCGGGGAAAGCTATTATTGAAGTCGACTGCGGACGCAGCTAACCGCTTATTGTCAAACCCCGTTTTTGGAAAAAATAATCTCAGGGCTTTTATACTGTCATTCAAAGTTCTTCGAACAGGAATTATTAGGGGAGTTGATCAATCAATCCCGCTCGAGTGCATTAAAGATAATATTATTTCCAGGAAAAAAATTTTAGATATCCATAGACTCAATAGACGGGTAACTACCAATGGCGAAACTACATATGTGCCATCACGTACTCTATGTATAAAATTTGCCGGTCAGATGCTCCCCCCAGAGGTCGCCCTTTTTAGCGTACTATATAAGGTGGATGCATTTGTCCCTCGAATCAAAATTTGTTATACTTGCTATAGGGCAGGTCATATAGGCAAGGACTGCAAGAGCACTCAGCCTCGTTGCCTGTTTTGCGGGTCCCCGCGAGAGGATAACCACTCTTGTTCTGTTGATCAATCGCGAGCCTCCTGTATCAACTGCGGGAGAGAACATTTGGCAACTTCACACACCTGTTCCCTAATTATCAAACATAAAACGATTATCAACCTAGCGGCTAAGGAAAACATTCCTCTAATTGAGGCGAAAAGAATTGTATCCTCCCAGCTTCCTTCTTCTCCCACATCACAGAACACGCTCTATGATTTTGAAAACTTTCCCTATTTGACACCTTCACCTTCCTTTTCAAACCCGAACACACATAAACTTGCCTCCCAATCCAATACTACATCTTCGCCACGTAGTTTCCAGAATCTGCACCCTGAGGACAACGAAAACCGTAACCTTAACCTTAACCATCGGAATAGGTACGCGTACGTGGCTTCGCATACAAAAAGCGCACAAGTTAACTCAACATTAACAATCCCTAAGACCGATAAACCAACTATCTGTAGTAATGAGACCTTCAAGGGTACTTATAAAATTATTCGACCTACAGCTTCTGAACGAACATCTAGGAACACCAGTAATATCGGGAGGTAATACAGGATACTCGCAAGAACATCACAACCTACTTTATGCTCCTAACGGTCGATACGGCCACAACTCTGATCCGGAAGCCCCCTGCCCGGGCAACAACACCCAGAGAGAAAGAGAGAAAGAGAGAGAGAAGGAAAGAGGGTTACTGCTTTCTCACCCGATGGCGATTTCTTCGGCGAAGATATAGGTATGACGATCCAAAAGATCATTAACCTCCTTGAAAACTGCAATTCTTTAATTAATATACCGTCGATTACAAACTTAACTAAAAATATCACCTATTGACTCCGTAAGATCTACGATTTCTTATCCGCTATGGGCTTATGCTCTTCGGATCCTGCGCGCCACACACACACACATACACACACGAACGAGCCAAACCCTACCTTTACTCACAACGCTGTCTCCGACTTAGATAATATCTACCACATTCACACGCAAAGATACAATCAACACTGTTAGAATCGCACAATGGAATTGCTGTGGCATCCGAGGCAAACTACCATACCTTCAACACAGCAGCCGGCATTTTGACATCTTCTGCATACAAGATATCTTGCTTTCTCCTGAAACAACTTTTCATCTCTCCTCTTTCCACGCCATCAGAAGGGACGCATTACAATCAGGCCAGAGAGGTATATGCATACTCATTAGGAACAATCTCATCTTTAATCATTTCGATACATCCACTCTTCAACATCCTTCGGTGGAAATACAAGGAATCGCTATCAAATATAATAATGAACGACTAATTATTATCAATGTATATCGTCATCCCAATACACACACTCCTCAGGAATGGTTTCACAAGATCTCACATCTATTCAATATCTCGGACAAAATTTTAGTCGTTGGCGATTTTAACGTACACCATACCTCCTGTTCTAGGTCTGATCGACATGGGAGGATTCTTTTAAGCGTCTTAGATAACAACCACGCTTGCATCATAAACGATGGGAAACCCACGCTCCTCACCCCACCTGGATATAACAGGTCTGTCATTGACATGACAATTGCATCGGCGGACTTGGCTCCCATGTGTGATGTCACTACGGGGGACGACACAGAAGGCAGCGATCATTTCCCCATTAATATTTCTGTCGGCGGCTCTCCCGGTCTTCGTCAGATTTTTAGATACAAGTTGGATCTAGACCAAGAAAACGCTAGATTGCTCAGTTCCTGTCTGCTTTCCTCTTTAGAAACCTTTTTCAGAGAGATCCCGGAGGGAACAGTTGAAGCTTATGAGTATTTTGCAGATTACCTGAGGAATACAATGCGTTCGATGCTTCCAGAGAAAATACATTTTCCTCGCACTGTCCAGGAGCCGAGCGAAAGAAAACATCCGCCCTGGTGGACAAAAGACTGTTCGTTAGTCATCCTGGAAAGAAGAAAAGCAGCTAAAACTTATCAACGCGACCCTACATTGGAGAATTTTCTCGCCTTTAAGAGGGCCAGGGCTGAGTGCTCCAGGACGCTTTACAAAATCAAGCGGAAACAATGGAGGAAATTTGCTAATTCTTTCGATTGCAAGACTCCCACCGCGGACATCTGGCGCCTAATTAAGACTTTTAAAAAACGCAATCTGGTCGACTCTAAGAACTTGATTACAGACTCTGAACAACAGCGCGAACTTCTGTCTGAAGCAATGAACAAGATATGTCCTCCATACTGCCCTGCAGGGATTATCAACAGCTTGGAATTCATGACCGCGGAAGACACCCATCAGAAAGAGAAGATATTCGACGCTCTGGGGGACCCTTTCACCAAGGAGGAGCTCGAATTGTCTCTGGCTCAATCAAAAAAAGACTCAGCTCCAGGGTTAGATCTAATCAGTTACACAATGCTTGACTCCCTGCCCAGCAAATACGTAGAATTTCTCTTAGAAATTTTTAATCGCCTTTTTAAAGAGGGTATAGTTCCAAATTCATGGAAAACCTCTCTGGCCATTTTTATACCTAAACCCAATAACAAGGGCTTAAGACCCATCTCTTTGCTCTCTTGCGTAATGAAGATATTTGAAAGGATTATCTATTTTAGATTACAATGGCTGGTAGAATTGCAGATTCTGCTACCTCAAGAACAAATGGGTTTTAGACCCAACAGATCATGCTCTGACAGCCTGGTTACGCTTACCAACAATATTCAAACCAGCTTTCTGGCCGGAGAATCAGTTGCAGTATTTCTGGATATCACAGGAGCATTCGACAATATATTGCTGCAGTCTGTACTTAAGGAACTTAGAAAGATTGGTGTCCCAGCCAAGATTCGGAAATTTATAGAAAACACCATCACACATAGGTCAGTACACTTTGTTGAGGAAGGTCATCTCAGTCCAAAGTTTGAGGTCAACAAGAGCACTCCCCAGGGCTCTACACTAAGCCCACTGTTATTTAATATTGGCATCAGAGAACTGGATCTCCACCTCCACCCGGATACCCAATTCCTTCAATATGCGGACGACATTGTCATTTATTCATCCTCCGGACAGATAGGGTAGGCGGTAAAGAGCATACAGTCTTAATATGCTGCACTCATATTTGGGAGAAAGAAGACTTGAGTTGTCACCACCCAAGTCTAAGTGGATGATATTTTCCCGGAAGAGTTACAGAGGTGCGGATGTGTCGGCTTTGAAACTCTACATAGAGGATCTTCTGGTTGAAAGAGTGAAGGAGGTACGATTTCTGGGGATCATGTTGGATTGCAAGCTTAACGGAACTGCTCACTTCAAACAGGTCATTCAAAAAGGAAGGTCACTGATCAACATTCCTCACTGGCAACGGTATGGTGGGGATCTCACCCCCAGTCACTACCGCGCAGTATTCAGAGGCTCCATTGAATACGGGGCGCAGATTTTTGTAACAAATAATAAAAAATCTTTATTAACACAACTGGAAATATTGCAATACAGGGCGCTCAGAATCGCCCTAGGCTATAGGAAGTCAACTCCTATCAATGTACTTTTATTTGAAGCTAGGGAACCCCCCTCAGACTCAGATTTGCACTCATGTCCGAAAGATATATTCTTAAATCCTTTAAGGGAGGCGGAGTTGTTTTGGGCAGTCTGGGCTCCCTGGAGTTTGCTGCGGTGTCGGCACGGGAGAGATCCTTGGCTCTTTCGGAGTCTCCCTCTTTTAAGTTTTATATCGTTAACAAACATCTTTTGGATGATACATTCCGATCTACCATACATCCAGCTTTTGAGACATCCTATCTTGATTTCATATCACGTTTCAAACATCAGCACCCGATTTCCGATACCAAAGATAAGCCGGATCAGGTAATTATTCAGGAGTTTTTTGATAGCACAGCTGAACTGAGGAACTCGGTAATAACTTTTTATACCGATGGATCGAAACTAGAGGAACAGGGCTGTGCGGGTGCAGCCACTTACTCCCCTGAACTCGGTGTAAGTTTCAGATATAGACTAACTCCAGATACTTCTGTGTTCACAGCGGAGGCCTGGACGATTTATCAAACTCTTCTACTTATCCAGGATACCGGATACTCCAAAACAGTTATTTTTTCAGACTCAAAAAGCGTTTTAGATGCGATTAATTCTAACAAAATTATTAATCGTAATTACATTATTCACTGGATCAAGCGCCTTCTGCGCTCCTCCGCGAGAAGAGACATTGAGGTCTCTCTGGTGTGGATCTCGGCGCATCGGGGGATCCTGGGCAATGAAAAAGCCGACGAGGCTGCTAAAGAGGCCACCACAGAGGGTGGCAGGGACAACTTTAGACTTTCTTCCTCGGATCTTGTCCTGCTAGCCGATAAGAATTTGAGGGATTAACGATTCAGGGGATATTTCGAGGAAGCTTCTACGCGCACTGGAGCGCAATACGCCAGGCTTTGCTCAGTTCACTACGGAAAGACTTGGTTTCATCATAAGTCGCTAAAGAGACAAGAAATTGTTTTAATCAACAGATTAAGAGCAAATCACTATAACTTAAATTATAGCCTACAAAGAAAAGCAATGATTGATTCTCCGGCATGCATGTGATCCAATACAGGATGCCAACCATGTGATATTTCGTTGTCCTCTATCGAGGGGCAGATTCGCACCTCTAAATAAACATCTTATGAAATCTTTTCCTCAGCATTCATGTGATATTTTCCCTTTGTTGGTTAAACCATCTTCCAAATTATGCAGACTCCTATATGCATTCTTCAAATCATTAGAGCTATTGATCTGAGGACGGCCTCCCTCTCCCCCTCTGTTCCTCCCCGCTCCCTTCGGTCTCCATGTGTGGTCTGGGGGGGCGCTGTGGGGGGGGTGGGGGGGGGGGAGGATTTGGGGGATTTTAATGCTATTTTCACTTTCTAGAGACTTACACGACAACGAAATCGACAAGTTGGCACCCCTGAATGGGGCTGATATATGACTGCTTTTCCGCTATATTAGACACGACTGGCCAAGTTTACCTCGTTATAAAGAGGACCAGGACCAATGAAAGGTTGAAGAAGAAGAAGAGACTCTCTTTGTTTAGGTGAATTATATTCATTATATGTATAGGCGGCTTTAATTTGAAAGAAGCAGTAAATCTTTCCTTAAAGGAGGCTTTGAAAGATTTGATAACGCTATCATTCTCATGGTGGGACCGTGAAGAAGGAGAGCAGCCATTACGACTATTATACAATACTCAATTAATTATTGCTATTCACGGTACAAACTTGTTTTTTCTCATGTAGGCATTAATATGTTATTAGTAAATAGAGTATATTGCGTTTTGTTGCAGAAGCCATTTGTAAAAATCGACATGTAAATTAAAAACCAAGTTGGTCTGAGTTTCAAATCCAAGCAAAGGAAGCTGTGCGAGCTGCAAAGGAAAGAGCTAGGGTCAAGGTACCTAGACGATATGCACGCATGCCGAATCCAAGGAATCGCGTTTTTTGGAACAACGAGCAAGAAGAACAGGAACAAGAACCAGGACGACAGCCAGAACAAGAGGTCGCAAAAGATAATTTATAATGGTAATTTTTTGTTATTATTTCGATACTATTTGATTACTTCGTTACCCGTTATTTATTACTTTTTTCAGTAAGTAATGCGTAATAATGATAAGTTATTCTCCAAAGTAACTTTTGTAATCTTAGCACAACCTTAGCATTTATATAGTTAGTTAGCGTTACCGATATATAAAAAATTGCAACATCATTATCAAATTGTTTACTATAAAAAGTAACTGCAAAGTAACGAAAAAGAAATGTTTAATGATCCTGATAATGACACGCATACACATATAAGATAGACGTAGATATAATATTAATCATTTATGTATAGATACAGATACGTCTAGAGGACAACATTGCTGCCCGCCAACTTAGTAAAAGATGCACCGCTAAAGCCCCTTCATTCCATGTATACGGTGAACTGCGACAAACGCATGCCGCGACTAATACGCCATGCGCCTGGCTTCTGATTGGTCATCGCATGTGTTTGCCGCAGCTCACCGCATACATGGAGTTTTAGCTTTAATTTATTTAAAAGGACGTCCACATAGAAGAAGAGGAACATTAAGAATCAATTGGCATTTTTCAATGCCAATCAATGTCTCAGTAGATGCTAAACTATGTGAGAGAATGTTTGATCAATATGTAGAACCGAATCCAGCAATCGTTATATCTAGTGATGTCATCGGGCCACTTTTATTCGTAAAACAGATGGAGAGAATACGCATATTATCGAGAACCATATGTACCGGTGTATGCATAAGTTTTTTCCGGTTTTTTGGTAAAAAAAAACACGTAATTTTCAAGGGAAATTAATTTTTTTTTATTCAAAATATTGGCCATCGGCTTTTT
>NW_017297775.1:17056-22330 GCF_001594075.2 Trachymyrmex cornetzi | reverse complement strand
TGAATTGTGTCCATTAACGCGTGAATATAACATTAGTTTGGCAAAATCAATGTTATATAAGTAAGTAACTAGGTGACATACGTTTCAAATGTCCTGTCATTAGATTGGTAAACACAGTGACGAATAAATTCTTATACATCATTGATTTTGCCAAACTAATGTTATATTCACGCGTTAATGGACACATTTGTGATAATCAATTTATTAAGAAACAATATAAAATTGTAACAATATGTGAGGTAAACGTTTCGATCCTATGTCGGGTCCTCCTCAGTACCAATAATCAATTAAATCGCATATCAATTAAACGCATACGAAAAAATCTTCTAAAATACAAGAAACCAAGCGTAGAGGTTGCGGTGAATTGTGTCCATTAACGCGTGAATATAACATTAGTTTGGCAAAATCAATGTTATATAAGTAAGTAACTAGGTGACATACGTTTCAAATGTCCTGTCATTAGATTGGTAAACACAGTGACGGATAAATTCTTATACATCATTGATTTTGCCAAACTAATGTTATATTCACGCGTTAATGGACACAATTCACCGCAACCTCTACGCTTGGTTTCTTGTATTTTAGAAGATTTTTTCGTATGCGTTTAATTGATATGCGATTTAATTGATTATTGGTATTGAGGAGGACCTGACAGGGTCGAAACGTTTACCTCACATATTGTTACAATTTTATATTGTTTCTTAATAAATTGATTATCACACACATCAACTAGTGTCGGCTCTAATAGGCATTTTATATTCGTTTAAAAATATAAAAATTTGAGAAAGATATAAATTAATACATACAGCCTTGGCCAAAAATATTATAAAATATATTATAAAAAATAATTATATAAATTATATATGTAATTAACATTTTTATTTTTACAAATAAAAAACATTAATCGATATATGTTTCTGTGTTTTATATTACCCATTATTATAATTATTTAAATAAAACTTGAAATTTCTGAAAAACTTAATCAATTTAATTCTATTATACTGATTATTGTCCTTTTTAGTACTGTAGAATAAAATTGATTAAGTTTTTGAGAAATATATATAATATTAAAATAAAAAATTTACATGCAGTGTAAGAAATATAGATTTCTAAAAGTGGACTTATAGTCGGCATAATGTTGGCTAAAAGTTGACGTAGTCAAAATATATAGTTATGCAATTGTCGCCTTATAGTTGACTTAAAATAATTGACTTGAAGTCGACTACATAGGCTGACTGATGGCCGACTATAGTCGAGACATTTGTCGTCTCTTAGTCGACTAATAGTTTACATTTAGTCTGACTTTAAAGTCGACTTTAGACTCCTTCTGCCGACGGACAGTCAACTCATAGTCGACTTCGTGCTGTGTGGGAGTTTAAATACCTAGAAAACAGCAGATCCTGCTCGATTTCTGCCGCCAATCTGCTATCAGATTCTGTCAGCAGAACCTGCTCAATTTATGCTGCCAATCTGCTATCAGATTCTGTCAGCAGGTTCTGTTTGATTTCTGCTGTCAATCTGTTTGCATAGAATGTTAACAGGTTCTATCGACAGAACAGGAGTAGAATGCGACATCAGTTGAGGTCAGTCTGATAAGATCTTCTGATCAAATCTGCTACCAGTCTACTTCAAAAACAGATATTGAAAATTTTCTTTGCACTTAGTACGCAGGTATGCAAGGGTTAGAGGTATAATATAGCAAATTGCATTAGATTTGTGTTACTGAAAGCTGTTATGCATGCAATTAGCAAAGTTAAATGTAAAAGTATATGAATATTTTGAACGATTCAGTGTCCAATAATGACATTGTCACATTATTTGATGGAGTATACATGTATCATTTAATTGTCAAAGTTGATTATATTATGCCGCTGTATTTAGATGTTTTATATAAAACAATCTTTAATGCGCACCGATCCAATGCAAGTGACTGAATTTACTAGATATATAGATCTTAAGAATAACATATAATTCGAAAAATATATTTGAAACCTAGGGTGCATTGCGTTTCATGCATGATGCGTATGATGCGCATAATGCATAGTTTATCCTTGTTTAACATTCGTTGAACAACAAGGATAAATGATGCATCATGCGCATCATGCGTGAAACGGAACGCATTCCTAATGATTATTCCAGTATACACTTCCCGTTGATCTTATTTCAAAAGAGGTATTCTCACAATGGATGGATGTGGTAAGACAAATAGCTGACAGGCCTATACCGCTAGAGTCTAATAATCCAGATCTTGATGACGACGAACGCGTGGAACCGCCTTGGTGGAAATGTAAAAAGTGGACATTGCACATTTTATACAGAATGTTCGAAAGGTAAGTCATTAATGATGATCGAAAGTGACGAAAATAACAAATTTAATATCATATAAGGTTCCACAGGTAAACTCACAGTATAAAACTAACAATGAAGGAAAGCCAATGTGAGCCAACACAAGTTCTTCGTGTGTAATATTACATAAATTCAAACTATACAAATTGAGACCTTTCAACCCTGATACTGGGTCCTCTTCAGTATAATAATTTAATTGGAAGAATCCTTCCTCCGTGTACAAATTACTTGTTAGATATCCATGATATTATAAAGTTAATGTGAAAAGTCGCCGATTCGTCAATCATCGTTAAGCGGTGGAAGGATTCTTCCAATTAAATTGTTACACTGAAGAGGACCCAATATCAGGGTTGAAATGTCTGAATTGTTGTTTGTATAGTTTGAATATATGTAATATTACGCACGAAGACTTTGTGTTGGCTCACATTACGTATTTACATTCTTTGATTTTTACATTGTTAATTATAGATACGGTAGTCCAGGAAATGTGACCATAGAGTATAAAGAGAATTCTCCGAATGGTACTTGCAATCAATAAATTAAATCAATCAGGGGTAAGGATCTATATATGTGTTAACAAATGAAGGTTTTATTGGATTTCGTAAAGTTCAATAATGGTGATAATCTTTTTAAAATTCTAGTATGGGCCATGCATTTTCTTGGAAATTTATGAAGCTTTACATGTTCGAGATTATACGCGACGTTTTATTCCCTATTCTTTCGTATTCTGCCGAAGATGAGGAACTGCGTAATACAGATCCATATAAATACATCAGAGTAAAATTTGATAAAGTTGAAATTGATTAAAATTGATCTGAAATGTGTGAAGAACTATGTATAGCGCGCAATGTGTTTTCAGATATTTTCGAAAATTTTATATCAGTTACGGCAGCACAAACCTTATTGCACTCGGCGTGTAGGAAACGAAAAGACATGGTACAAGAAACGGTGCAGTTCTGTCCGGAGGTATTAACTCCAAATGCAAACCCAAGACAGAAAGATGCTGCATTACATATGGTGCATTTATGAGTCAGAAATATATCTGAATTTTTTACGTGGTTATTCTACATAATTTTTCATTGTTTTTGTACATATACTGTTAATATAATATATAATATTTTATTTTATAACATATTATATTTTCTCTTAATTGTAATAATCTTTTTAATTATATAAATATATCAATAATATATTAAGAATATAGAAGGGCAAATTAGAGTCAAGTTCGAATATAATATATGTGTAACACGTTATAAATTTTTTACATTCCAATAAATTGATATAAAAATTTAAATATAATTTAAAAAACTTAATGTTACATTGTGTTACATTACATGTTTCGGCATCATAATTGTGTTATCATCAGATGTTTAAAATTCGCAGAATAGAAACGCATTAAAAAAGTCAATAATGAACGTTATAAAGGATGTATTGAACTAATCTTATAAATATATCCGCCTCTTATGTAAATCAGATGCAACACCATAGATGGAGAATGAAAACAAATTGCTCGCAATCGGTTGATAGAAAACTTTTCACAATTACCTATAAGTTACAATCTTTTAGGTATAGATCTACAAGCAATTTCATAACTATGTTAAAGAACTCACCGTTATGGTCCTACATCCTTCCAACATATGATGTAGATAAGATGCGTGTTAAGTTTTTTAAATTATATTTATATTTTTATATCAATTTAATGGAAAGTAAAAAATTTTTAACGTGTTACACATATATTATATATTCGAACTTGACTCTAATTTACCCTTCTATATTCTTGATATTATTGTTATTTATAAGAGTCCATTAATCTAATTGTTTATATAGATATATCATTTATTAATAATATAAATGTATAATAAAATGCATGTTGTTGTGTCGCTGTACGGCACGGTCCGGGATCCACACAGGACTCGAGGAGGGATTTCACAAAAATATATAGCACTTTATAGAATTTAGGAAATATATACTATCTTTACTTTCATACATCACATGGCCTATTCATTTACAATCACCATGCACTATTCGGTATTCGCGTCGCGATATAACTATCTGGAGACACTGGTAGTGTCTCGGCGCGAAGCGACACTGCCGTGCCTCCTTTACGCGAACCGACGAGTTGCGACAGATTATCGAGATTATCGGATCTCAATAACGGCTGAACCGATCGCGTTCTATGTATGCTCAATCGATAGCCACCACACGGATTATATAATAAAAGTGCTTTTATTTTTTTTCTACGTGCCCTACAAGCGGAGATATTGCGACGTAAAGTTCTAAACGTCTGATTTTTATCTGGATTTTAAGATACGTCGTTATTGTCATCATCTGGAGACACTGGTAGTGTCTCGGCGCTAAGCCAAAGCGTAGCGACACTGCCGTGCCTCCTTTACGCGAACCGAAGAGTTCCGGCAGATCGAGATCATCAGATTTCATATAACGGCTGAACCGATCGCGTTCTATGTATGCTCAATCGATAGCCACCACACGAATTGTATGATAAAAGTGCTTTCATTTTTCTACGTGCCCTACGAGCGGAGATATCGCGACGCAAAGTGCCGAACTGCTACTTTTTCACTGAAGATACGTCGTCGTTATTATTATCATCATTATTATCATCATTATTATTGTCGTCGACCAGGAAAAATGTACGTCTCATTTTTTCGACACTAGAGGGCTTTTGACTTAAACTAGCGATGACAGCATTAAACATTCGAACGTGATCATCAACCACATATGACGGCTGTGATAATCAGCGATGGCAACATTGTCACATATACGATGTGACGTGTTAAATTAATTAAAATTAATTAATTGAAATTAAAATTAATAATTGAATTAAAATAAATTTTAATTAAAATGAAATATCGAGATTGTCGTTGATGAAGACTATCTAGGTATTTACCGTGTCGAGAAAGAGGGTGTATA
>NW_017297775.1:11926-16981 GCF_001594075.2 Trachymyrmex cornetzi | reverse complement strand
TCTAGGTGTTCGCCGTCGAGGAAATGGGTGTCTAGGTGTTCGCCGTCGAGGAAATGGGCGTCTAGATGTTCGCCGTTGAAGAATTAAGTATCTGGATGTTTGTCGTCGAGGAAATGGATGTCTAGGTCGAAGAAATGGGTGTCTAGGTGACGCCATCGAGGAAGTGAGTGTCTAGGTGTTCGCCGTCGAGGAAATGGGTGTCTAGGGGACGCCATCGAGGAAGTGAGTGTCTAGGTGTTCGCTATTGGGGAAATGGGTATCTAGGTGTTCGCCGTCGAAGAATTAAGTGTCTGGATGTTTGTCGTCGAGGAAATGGATGTCTAGGTCGAAGAAATGGGTGTCTAGGGGACGCCATCGAGGAAGTGAGTGTCTAGGTGTTCGCTATTGGGGAAATGGGTATCTAGGTGTTCGCCGTCGAAGAATTAAGTGTCTGGATGTTTGTCGTCGAGGAAATGGATGTCTAGGTCGAAGAAATGGGTGTCTAGGGGACGCCATCGAGGAAGTGAGTGTCTAGGTGTTCGCTATTGGGGAAATGGGTATCTAGGTGTTCGCCGTCGAAGAATTAAGTGTCTGGATGTTTGTCGTCGAGGAAATGGATGTCTAGGTCGAAGAAATGGGTGTCTAGGGGACGCCATCGAGGAAGTGAGTGTCTAGGTGTTCGCTATTGGGGAAATGGGTATCTAGGTGTTCGCCGTCGAAGAATTAAGTGTCTGGATGTTTGTCGTCGAGGAAATGGATGTCTAGGTCGAAGAAATGGGTGTCTAGGGGACGCCATCGAGGAAGTGAGTGTCTAGGTGTTCGCTATTGGGGAAATGGGTATCTAGGTGTTCGCCGTCGAAGAATTAAGTGTCTGGATGTTTGTCGTCGAGGAAATGGATGTCTAGGTCGAAGAAATGGGTGTCTAGGGGACGCCATCGAGGAAGTGAGTGTCTAGGTGTTCGCTATTGGGGAAATGGGTATCTAGGTGTTCGCCGTCGAAGAATTAAGTGTCTGGATGTTTGTCGTCGAGGAAATGGATGTCTAGGTCGAAGAAATGGGTGTCTAGGGGACGCCATCGAGGAAGTGAGTGTCTAGGTGTTCGCTATTGGGGAAATGGGTATCTAGGTGTTCGCCGTCGAAGAATTAAGTGTCTGGATGTTTGTCGTCGAGGAAATGGATGTCTAGGTCGAAGAAATGGGTGTCTAGGGGACGCCATCGAGGAAGTGAGTGTCTAGGTGTTCGCTATTGGGGAAATGGGTATCTAGGTGTTCGCCGTCGAAGAATTAAGTGTCTGGATGTTTGTCGTCGAGGAAATGGATGTCTAGGTCGAAGAAATGGGTGTCTAGGGGACGCCATCGAGGAAGTGAGTGTCTAGGTGTTCGCTATTGGGGAAATGGGTATCTAGGTGTTCGCCGTCGAAGAATTAAGTGTCTGGATGTTTGTCGTCGAGGAAATGGATGTCTAGGTCGAAGAAATGGGTGTCTAGGGGACGCCATCGAGGAAGTGAGTGTCTAGGTGTTCGCTATTGGGGAAATGGGTATCTAGGTGTTCGCCGTCGAAGAATTAAGTGTCTGGATGTTTGTCGTCGAGGAAATGGATGTCTAGGTCGAAGAAATGGGTGTCTAGGGGACGCCATCGAGGAAGTGAGTGTCTAGGTGTTCGCTATTGGGGAAATGGGTATCTAGGTGTTCGCCGTCGAAGAATTAAGTGTCTGGATGTTTGTCGTCGAGGAAATGGATGTCTAGGTCGAAGAAATGGGTGTCTAGGGGACGCCATCGAGGAAGTGAGTGTCTAGGTGTTCGCTATTGGGGAAATGGGTATCTAGGTGTTCGCCGTCGAAGAATTAAGTGTCTGGATGTTTGTCGTCGAGGAAATGGATGTCTAGGTCGAAGAAATGGGTGTCTAGGGGACGCCATCGAGGAAGTGAGTGTCTAGGTGTTCGCTATTGGGGAAATGGGTATCTAGGTGTTCGCCGTCGAAGAATTAAGTGTCTGGATGTTTGTCGTCGAGGAAATGGATGTCTAGGTCGAAGAAATGGGTGTCTAGGGGACGCCATCGAGGAAGTGAGTGTCTAGGTGTTCGCTATTGGGGAAATGGGTATCTAGGTGTTCGCCGTCGAAGAATTAAGTGTCTGGATGTTTGTCGTCGAGGAAATGGATGTCTAGGTCGAAGAAATGGGTGTCTAGGGGACGCCATCGAGGAAGTGAGTGTCTAGGTGTTCGCTATTGGGGAAATGGGTATCTAGGTGTTCGCCGTCGAAGAATTAAGTGTCTGGATGTTTGTCGTCGAGGAAATGGATGTCTAGGTCGAAGAAATGGGTGTCTAGGGGACGCCATCGAGGAAGTGAGTGTCTAGGTGTTCGCTATTGGGGAAATGGGTATCTAGGTGTTCGCCGTCGAAGAATTAAGTGTCTGGATGTTTGTCGTCGAGGAAATGGATGTCTAGGTCGAAGAAATGGGTGTCTAGGGGACGCCATCGAGGAAGTGAGTGTCTAGGTGTTCGCTATTGGGGAAATGGGTATCTAGGTGTTCGCCGTCGAAGAATTAAGTGTCTGGATGTTTGTCGTCGAGGAAATGGATGTCTAGGTCGAAGAAATGGGTGTCTAGGGGACGCCATCGAGGAAGTGAGTGTCTAGGTGTTCGCTATTGGGGAAATGGGTATCTAGGTGTTCGCCGTCGAAGAATTAAGTGTCTGGATGTTTGTCGTCGAGGAAATGGATGTCTAGGTCGAAGAAATGGGTGTCTAGGGGACGCCATCGAGGAAGTGAGTGTCTAGGTGTTCGCTATTGGGGAAATGGGTATCTAGGTGTTCGCCGTCGAAGAATTAAGTGTCTGGATGTTTGTCGTCGAGGAAATGGATGTCTAGGTCGAAGAAATGGGTGTCTAGGGGACGCCATCGAGGAAGTGAGTGTCTAGGTGTTCGCTATTGGGGAAATGGGTATCTAGGTGTTCGCCGTCGAAGAATTAAGTGTCTGGATGTTTGTCGTCGAGGAAATGGATGTCTAGGTCGAAGAAATGGGTGTCTAGGGGACGCCATCGAGGAAGTGAGTGTCTAGGTGTTCGCTATTGGGGAAATGGGTATCTAGGTGTTCGCCGTCGAAGAATTAAGTGTCTGGATGTTTGTCGTCGAGGAAATGGATGTCTAGGTCGAAGAAATGGGTGTCTAGGGGACGCCATCGAGGAAGTGAGTGTCTAGGTGTTCGCTATTGGGGAAATGGGTATCTAGGTGTTCGCCGTCGAGGAAATGGGGGTCTAGGTGTTCGCCTCTCATTAAGCGTTGATGAAACTGGCCCAAATGGTGATTCTTTACGAGAAGCACCATTTGGGCCAGTTTCATCAACGCTTAGCGCTTTTTTTACCTTTTTTTTAAAAAGGTAAATTTGTATATAATTTTAAAATTCCATAGAAAAATCTTTTATACACATGATACATATCATTAGAGTTAATCATATATACATTATTATTGTCGTCGTCGACCAGGAAAAATATACGTCTCGTTTTTTCGATAATAGATGGCTTTTGACTTAACCAAGCGATGGCAGCATTGCACATTCGAACGTGATCAACCAGGTATGACGGCAGTGACAATCAGCGATGGCAACTTTGTCACATATACGATGTGACGTGTTATAATTAATTAATTAAAATTAAAATTAATAAAATGAATTAAAATAAAATATTAATAATAATTAAAAAATGAAATATCGAGATTGTCGTTGATGAAGATCTAGGTACTTACCGCGTCGAGAAAGAGGGTGTAATAATAGATATTCAGGAATTAAGCGTTTAGGTGTTCGCCGTCGAGGAATTAAGCGTCTAGACGTTTGTCGTCGAGGAAGTAGATGTCTAGGTCGAATAAATTGGTGTCTAGGTGTTTGTCATCGAGGAAATGAATGTTTAGGTGTTCGCCGTCGAGGAAATGGGTGTTCGTCGTCAAGGAAGTTTGTGTCTAGGTGTTTGCCATCGATGAAATAAGTGTCTAGGTGATCGCCGTCGAGGAAGTGGGTGTCTAGGTGTTCGCCGTCGAGGAAGTGGACGTCTAGGTGATCGCCGTCGAAGAAGTGAGTGTCTAGGTGTTCGCTATTGGGGAAATGGGTATCTAGGTGTTTGTCTTCGAGGAAATGGGTGTCTAGGTGTTCGCCTCTCATTCTGACAAATTTGAATCTAGATAGCAAGAGGTAAATGTGGCATTTAGTATTAACCGTTAAACTATTCAGGTTAGAATCTGTCACATCGATGGAACAGAGGAACACGTATGAACACGTGAGGCTAGAATAAATATTCTCTACTGTTCAATTAATATTATGTTATAAAATTTGTAATTCAATTAATACATGATCGTATACAAACTTACCTTTTTAAAAAAAGGTAAAAAAAGCGCTAAGCGTGCATGTTTCTCGTGTAGAACCACCATTTGGGCCGATTTCACCAACGCCAATTATTTAATCAGCCGTGGAACTGATGACTAATCGCGTTTGCTGTTTAGTAGAATATTGCACTTACGGTTGACAGTGAATCACCGATTAGGGTTAATCGAGATGATGTTTTTACTTCAAGGATATTCTTATAATGATATGTATCATTTCTATAAAAGATTTGATATCAACAAAACTGGCGCCAAGTTAAATTCCATGTAATTCGTGCGGATATCAAATTATATAAATAATATTAACTTTAATGATATCACTCCTATAAAAGATTTGATATCAAGAACTGGCGCAAAGTTAAATTCTATTTCTCTCTCTCTCTTTATGCCATGTCAAATTATTAATCTTATGATATGTATCATTTGTATAAAAGAATTTATATCAACAACTGTGGCGCCAATTAAATTCGACTATCAAAATGAAAAGTAAAACACAAGTGATACAATCTTTATTATTTACTTAATCCAAATGGTACTATCTTTAATTTTATGCAACGAAACCTAAATATACGTATACTTATTGAAGAATCTTCCTATTCCAATCCAAATGGTTTAAATTCTTCTTAAATGAAATTATTATATCACATTTCATTCAGAGACATCTCCTCTTCCAACTAAAGTAGTGGTTATTTAATTTTCCTTCAAAACATC
>NW_017297775.1:11275-11750 GCF_001594075.2 Trachymyrmex cornetzi | reverse complement strand
TAAAGCATGAATGTAAATAAGAAGGATAAGAATATAATACTTAGAAAAATAATATAAATAAGAAGTATATTAATAAAAAAAGTCAGAATCATATTAAAAAATATGAATATTTCGAAAAATAAAAAAAATAAAAACCATCTCCAATGAGAGTTAAAATATCTAGCATGTGTATATATGATTGAGTTATAGAGTCGTGTAAATTATGATGAACGTTGTGAATGCTATTAAGTTTAAATCAAAGAAAAATAAATTTACATTTGTGTAAGACATGCATTATGAAAGAGAATTTATTATTACTTTTATTATTACTTTTGAATTATATATATTACAATAATTATTATTATTTTTAAATTATATACAATTATCTTTTATTATTTATATTTATTAATTACCATTCCAATTTTTAATTGTTCTTATAGTTTTTCTTACTCTATTTAGCAGCGCCAAGTGTTTTTACATGAAAAATTTTTCTATT
>NW_017297775.1:6568-8153 GCF_001594075.2 Trachymyrmex cornetzi | reverse complement strand
TGTAACGGCCTACTGGGAATTTGTATGCCATCGGCGTACAGCGAAAAGAAATTTATTCTGTAATTTTTGAAATTAAACGGGTTCAATTTTCTATCACCGTTATCACTAAACGCCTTGTTATCGACAAAGCCAACTATTATTCGTTTCGGCAACTGTCCGAGTATTGCACTGTCTATCGATTCCCCCACGACACCGGCGTGTATCGTGAATGTTTTAACTTCGACTCTCGTAAGGGGATACTTGGCGGTAGTTTTACTCAGCATTCTAGCGTGTGCGAGTAGGAAAGAGCAAAAATAAGTCACACCCGGACTTATTTTTGCTCTTCTTACGAGTAAACTGGCATCGAGAATACGTATTTTTGACAACGTTCTAGTCTCCATAAGGCAAAATGAATCTTTCGAGCGTACGAGTCTCATTCTAACTTTCACACCGTTAATTAAAAATTTATCTTGATTGAAAACGTAGCAGTGAAGGTGACCTACGAGATCTAGCGCACGATTTCCTTGAATGTATTTCGCGCGTCTCTCGAGTGCCGTATTTGGATTTGACGAGTCTAACGTGTCGTCCATGTAGCCGGGAATATCCGCGTCCCATAAGCAAGAGGTTAGATGGGAAGTTTTTGCGGGTGAAGCATAATTTAATAACGCCTCGATGTACGCGCGGTAAGCGTAAGCGTTGTTTGGTGGCGACACGAGTTTTTGATTGAAATACACGTCGATTTGGTTGAACATGGAATGCAGTAAATGATTTACGGGCCCCACTTTTGCCACGTCGGTGGCTGCGACCGATGTGCTCTCCCCGCGTTCGCTTTCTACGCGTATACGAAGGCTCAACATGGTGTGAGTGAGATCCAGATAGTTTTCTCCATGGCCGGGTATGACGAATTCTATGGGTGAGTCGTCCTTGAGCGAAGTTACGGGTTTGTAATAAATCCATTGCGAACTCTCGATGCTGGTTTGCGTAGGTGGTAAAGAGAAGAAATCGAGTTCGCTCTTTATACACTCGCTTGAGTGGGTATGAAGAAAGGACATGCTTTTTCTCCAGTCACGAATTCCTATCTCGATTAAGAGAATATGTCGGATACGTCGCGTTTCTTGACTCGATGTTTCCTAGTGGATGGTTTTTGGGTTTTTCTTCCTGCAGCGCGAATTTTCTTTTTCTTCTTCGTCACTTTTTTGCTCTTCTTCCCTGTGCTACTTCTCGATGATTTTTTTTTTACCGCCCGACGTCGTTTACGATGCGCGATACGACTATTCCGACCTCCGAATGGAAACTGAAGTACTGCGAACTTTGCGGATACTTTATATCCCGACCCCCTCATCAGGGAACTTATATTTTCTTTGGCTTTTCTCTTCAGATTACCCCTAGATTCCGCGAGCCGACTTTTGACCGCTTCCTTCAACGGCTTATTATTTTCGACGTCTTCTATTACGTTAATTCCCGCACGTAAAGCTTCTTTTCCGACGGCACGTGCACCTTTACCTAGGTAAGGTAATATTTTTCTGAATAGACTACCGAGAAAGCTTCCGATTCCATGTCCGCGTTGATAGGGTGAACCGACGAAAACACGCGGAATTCCACCTCG
>NW_017297775.1:1273-1788 GCF_001594075.2 Trachymyrmex cornetzi | reverse complement strand
ACAGACCTCATGCGTGCGTCCTTCTGGCGTACGAACGATATACGAGTAAAATTTTGGACCACCAGAAACAAACGACTCGATATAACTACCGCGACCGTAGCTTTCGAGTTCATCCGTCATATCGCCCAGAAAATTACCCGTACGCGGTTCGTACTCATTCGGCTCACCGGTACTCAAGTAGATACATGAGTCTGTATCGTAATATAAAACGCGCTTATCTAATTTTTCTAAATAATCGTATAATTTTAATCTCGCTAACGCCGTATTTGCCGCGATTACAACTTTCGTCATCGGAGAAGATGCGACCGCCTCTTCACGTAACCGCCACGAAACATATATTACCTCGTTATTGACGGGTAATATATCAGTTATCTCATGCTCCGGACTCGTAAGTAAAGTCATTAGTCCTTGGTATGACTTTACGATCTCAGTATTAGGCAGATTGGTTCGCTGGCCGAATTTTCCCCAAAATGAATTTAGACAAAGCTTAGCGACCGAACGCAAACCGGAATTTC
>NW_017297775.1:671-996 GCF_001594075.2 Trachymyrmex cornetzi | reverse complement strand
GTCGGGACGATCGTGAGTGCACGTTTCCTGCGAAAAAGTTTCGCAACAGCTTCGACACAGTGCGAAAAGCAGCTTTCCTCTTACCCGATACGGGAGTACCGGATGAAACAGATTACGCGGCGGGAGCACCTTGCAGCGTACAAGACCTTCGACCGAGTCAAAATTAAAATTTGGCGCTTCACCAATTAACTCATTACAGTCCTCACCGACATAAATATCGGGGTGACCGTATGGGAAAGCGCCCGTTTTCAATACATACGGATACAAAGAGTATACGTCCACATAACGTATTTTCTCTGTACCCGTAATTTCATAGCGGTTAGCG
>NW_017297775.1:0-421 GCF_001594075.2 Trachymyrmex cornetzi | reverse complement strand
CCTGAAAGCACGTCGGACATCCATGCCAGAAACATCCGTGGAATTGAAGTACGTAACGTTGTATTCCGTATGCCGATTCCGACTCGTAGTATCCGTCAACGCGCCTGCCATCAATCGCGCCCTCGTCCCGCGTGAATTATGCGATGACCGAGCTCACGCTCCTTCCACACTAACCACTTTAAGGCTTTTCGCGATTGTTTATCCGCATTTCTATATCCGCCCGGAGGAATGATTCCTATTTCTTTCTCGCGCAAAAAGTTTTTGCGAAAAACTTTCATGCACGAGGAAGCGATAGTTGTACATTCCTGGAACGGACACACATTACCACGTTCCAAAAAAATTTTTCTAAACGCCATGTATGCGCGTCGAAGAATTTCTACGTCGTTACGGCAATATTTTACTATTTCATGTTGAAAATTAA
>NW_017297774.1:8096-10596 GCF_001594075.2 Trachymyrmex cornetzi | reverse complement strand
AGATTGAATTCATAAAATAGTAGTAACATATACTACGTATATAAATGTTAAAAAAACATGTAATACATACAGTAAAAAAAATTACAATACCAGTAACATATACTACGTTAAAAAAAAACGTACGATACATAAGGTGAAAAGAAATTAAAATACTGATACTACGTATATATATATAAACGTTAAACATACGCGATATGTATTATATAAGCGAACACTAATACGTAAAAAATAATAGTAGTACATAGCAACATATAATACATATAATACATATATTACAAAGGTATTCGCCAATATCCCCATGGTAACGTCTCCGTCGAGTCGGGTACGACGTATCGTTTGTCGTCGTATGGACTCAGAGCGATTTTCGATTCGGATATCGTGTATACCTCGTGTAATTTTGATCGCATACACGATTGACGACAAGTCATTTCAATCTCTTCGTTCAAGCAACGCGTGTAATCGTCGAACGTTATCGTTCGCGCTACGACGATACTCTTTACACCTTTCGAATTTTTTGTGTCCTTCTTGCCGTCCACCCGCACCACGTACATCTTCGCTCTGAGTCCAAAGAATTCGGTCATTATCATACTGTTGTTCTCGTCCTTCATCAGACCGGGTACTTTTTTATTCGCGAGAGGCATACCGTACGCGTTGTCCGCCGGATAATCGCTCGTGTCGAATCTTGCGATATCGCGTTTCATAGTCTCGTACGCATCGTCGCATTCGATACGATAAATGAGACTGTCCGTGTCGGTGTACATTATCTTACATTTGTCGCTATACATCGGTGACATGTACTCGTGGTGAAATTCGTACAAGCAGACCTTTGATATGTCGAGTATGCACATACCCACGTAAATCGGCTTGTTGAATTTCACCTCGAGTTTGCGCAGTTCGACGGCGATTAGATTCTCCGCGAAGACGCTGCGGCTGTGGAAATTCGGTTTCGCGATCATTGCCTCCGCGCCGTACCGTCCATCCCATTTCGTTACTAATTTTACGTCTACGTGATTGTGCACATTCTCCATGGACTTGCCGAATACCGCGTTGTTCATTAGTTTATATAAATTTTTTTCAAATTCATTCTTTGCTACAGTTCTAAATTTTGTATTCAGTTCGATGTAATCGCGGAGCCATGGAGATTGAGCGAATTGTAGCACCCGGTGAATCTTTGTTACGCGGAGCCCGTGTCGAGTACATTGCTGCAGGTTACGATAGTGGATGACGTAACGCTGCTTATCGTACAACGTCGCTAGAAGTTTATCCTCGCGCTTGCTGGGCGGCTTATCGCGCGTCGGGCAGAAAGGTAGGTCAGAGTGTCGGTCGTGCAGATGTTGCGTATACTCGAGATCGACCTCGAGAATATAACCTGTGGATGAATCCGAAGCGATCGCGCTCGCGTCAAAGTTTGCAGCGTCTTCGACCCATCGAAATTCGGAATACGGTAATGGTTGACACATCGCCCATCCGTACAGATTATTCACGTCGTAGTACATAAGGTACAACGACGGTTTCGATGGGTCGTACGAACGCATGTACTTGTTATTAGCCTGCGCGTATCTGCCGGAACATTGACTGAGGCCACCGCGTATGCCACGCTCGATAAACATGATCATATCGATGTCGGTGAGCAACTCGAATTTTACACGCGTATGTTTTAGCATAGCGTCCCACGTGAAACCTGGTAATGTATAATAATGCGCGGGATCGAGACCGTAACTGGCGACACAACTATTTCGGAAATTTTCAAATATGTCGGCTAATAACAAGACATCGGTTTTCAAGTACAGATCGCTGTACTCGCCGAGCGTTCGGATGGAGAATCGCTGCCACACGTTCACGGCGTGAGCGTAATCGCTCTCGGATACTGTATCACCCGTCAATGAACTGAAAAATAATTCTCGCGACGGTAAGCGCGTGTCCTGTAATTTTTCGACGCAGTCAATGTACTCGTACGGGAATACACCTTTTCGCGTGAGTAATTCAAATTCTTCGTCCGATAACGTTGTAAATTCGGAACGTACAATTTGTAATTTATTCTTATCGAGATACGACGCCAATTTTTCTAAACTTGTACTGAGAAATTTGAAGGAATCAATAAATCTTAATTTTATGCAATTTTTCTGAAAATGATTTTTATTTTTGTCTTTGGTGTTATCTACATGTTTCGTAAACGAAATATATTTTTCTTTGGTTATCGGAAAGAGTTCTACATGTCCGTCGTACGCTGTAGCTATTTCTTTGATTATGAATTGACCATCGTAGCCCGACAAGTTGTGAAATACAACCGGAATGGTATACGAATTTTTGTAATTCAGATTACAATTCGTATGTGCCGGACCGCGGTATCTACCGGTTAAGTGGCAATGATCGCGGACCCGCGTATCGTCCGGCGCGAACGGCTTCTCGCAAATGTGGCAACGCGTCGCGGTGCGGTACGTCTCCCATTGCTGCTTGGATAACGCTTCCATGGGCACGTTGGCGGATATAACATCTTTGA
>NW_017297774.1:6736-7973 GCF_001594075.2 Trachymyrmex cornetzi | reverse complement strand
TACTCGTACGACGACGCGTCTTTTTTCTCGGGCTTCGTCTTCCGCAGGACGCACTCCAGGTCGGTGTACACGACGAATGGTGCACGCTCCATGTTGTTGTAGTTGTCGAATGCGAGCTATCTGTCGTCCTCGCTCGGAAGGCTGATGGCGCAGTCGTTCATCTTCTGACAGTCCTGGCTGTGGATCTGCAATTTCTCGCTCGAGCCGAAGTAATGCAGGCATCTGGAGAAATAGAGAAAATAATTTATTTTTATTATATTTTTTTTCTTTTTATATTTTTTCTTGTTTTTTCTTATTATACTTACCGGTCACAGAAATATTTCTTGTGCTCCTTTCTTGTCAGTTGTGAGCACACGAGGCGAGATAGATCCTTTATCCACGCAAAGTGGCCTACACCATCGTTGCGTTGATCTTGCAGATACAGCACGTTCACGTGCTTGTCCCTCTTGTCCCCTGTGAGTCGTAGAGGAAGGATCTGCTTGTTCTCGATGCCATACACGTTGATCGACACCGCGTTCAAACGTTCGAATTTCAGAACGTCTTTCAAAGTCACTGGAAACTCGATACACGCAAAATTTAGCACAGTAGTGTAATGCGGGTACGACGATTCTCGCTCCGTATACTTTTCGGCCGGGTACAGAGCGGCGATCACCGCCCACGCGAAGCACGCATTGTCCGTCGTACGCACACTGATCACCGCTCGTTTCATCACAATTTCCCGCGGCACCTCAACGTAACATCCCGCGTGCATGGGAGTCAGTTTGTTCACATTCACTACCAAATTGAGGATTCGCGACAATGCCCACCCACTGTCACGTTCCTGAAACTCTTCCAGTGACGCTAATGTGGGCTCGATGACGCGCGTCACGTACCACTCGCGCATATCGGTGTACCGATAAATCTCACTGTTCTTAGTAATTATACTCTTATTGGCGCGTTTGTCTTTTGTCGCGAACTCACCGTTGAACGCTGTGTTCACCTTTACACTACCGTGTCTTTCCACAGCGTCCCGCACTCGCTCTAGCACTATATCACCAGCGTCTTCGAGAAATCGGCGAGGTTCGATATGATTATAGTTTATCACCGCACCTGTCGCTATACGACTCTCGAACGCGGCTTCGATCTCACGCCATACGAGAGACCGCTCGTTGCCACTCGCATACCCGCTACCCGCGTACTCGCCACCAACGTGCACGAAATGTCACTCTAATTGCGATTTTGCACCCACGAGTCGCGC
>NW_017297774.1:5814-6509 GCF_001594075.2 Trachymyrmex cornetzi | reverse complement strand
CGTTCGCACGATGGTCAGCCATACTTTCCACATTACGTTTACCATGATCGGTTCGGTAATCTTACTGAGCGCCAACTGGGGTGCCACGCGCTGATGGCCCGTTATATATTCCATTTGAAACTTCTTTGTCCCTTTGTCTACCCTCCATTGGGTCGCAGCATCGATGATGTGTCACCTATCACTTCTTAGAAAAATATCGTTATCGACGCTTTTTCTTAACACGTCGCGACGTGTCACCGATCTCGTGTTTCTTCCCCAGATATATATCGTTACCGATACTTTTGCCCTTGACAGACAGAACTGTGAGAACGCAGTATGATTTCATCATCTACCCTTATTGACGGCGCTTCGTTTAGCAGCCGGATGATAGATCTCTTAGACAAAATATTTTTGCTCGCGTTACAGTACCCGCGACGGTGGGCGAAAACATGCATTAATAACAAGTATGAAGTTAAACGCACACAATTCGTAGATTAACATTACTCTTTTTTTGTTCTCTATCACTTACTTGGTCACGTGACATGTACACTATTTGACAAAGTCATATTTATATCAAATCGCATTGATGATGTCATCATTAGATTATGCGATATGTAAAATGGTTTTTGAACGTGAAAAGAAAAAGATGGTAGGGATATGAAATAGCGTGTACAGCGGCGGTAGCGGCCCGATGGCTGCTCGCGACGGTGGGCGCG
>NW_017297774.1:1937-5637 GCF_001594075.2 Trachymyrmex cornetzi | reverse complement strand
CCCCCCGCGCCTACCAGTACTCCCCGCGCCCCGCACTCCCCTCTAGCCTCATGGGTTAGAACCGGCCTAGTATATCTACTGTCATAAGTGCTCGACACCTCAGTTGGTGCCTTGATAGATTGTCGAATCGATCGCAATAAGAGCAGTGCGAAAAGTGTGGATAACCATCGTGCAAACGTGGATATAGCGGACATAGCCAAAAACATTGGAAACGCGACAACTTCAAAATATTATAAACGAGGTGTTTATAATAGAAATGGCAGAAAACTTGAAAGTAGATTTTGAGGAGATACTAAATGAAGATTCATCCGACGATACTGGTTTTGCCAGTGACACGAGCGAGTACGATACGGATCTTGAAGAAAAATTTGTGCCATCTACCGAAATCCGTGCATTGAACAGCCGCACTAAACACTGTATGATTCAGTACTATTATACGACGGGTGGTCCTTTAACCGTATGTGCTGCATGCATGGTCCTTTTGGCTAACATCGACACTGTGGGAATGCATTTTATAAAGAAACATAATATCAATTATATTGATGCGTTAAATGGTCGGTTTTGCACGAATTGCAGAGTGGCATTGTACATTATATATCCGTGCAACAGATGCCCGCAGTGCACAAATTAAAACTATTTCAACAGTATTGTGAACAGTATTGTGATCGGGACATGGAAAATATGTGAGAAGACCGTGATGATGTAAATGATGTGTTGTATGTTCTCGATAATCCGCGAAAGAGAGACATAAATGGTGTGCGAATATCGCCAGTGCAGTTCCTACGCGATCGAGAATTAGGTATACGCGGTGAGAAACATGGAATAGTTATAACAGAGCCCGTTTCTGATTGGTCTTTACTCACGCGACAGAGAGTGTACAGGCGGTTATGAGAAGAATATAAGAACGATGACTATAAAAATATAAATGTCAATGTAATAAAGGATGATCATTATTGGGCGAAGAAAATCGCAGATAAGATCCAGCGTTGGCGCATGTGCATTAAGATTCCCGCGGGTAATGAAAAGTGCATCGAACTGCTGATTATTGACAATATATGGATGGAGTTTCGTGATCGCGATAAGAAACTTGCGCTAAAACTTTTTTTCGGTAGATGCATCGATCGATGCTTTGAGTGTGAAAAGTGCATTTTCGCAAATAAACATAATGACAAGGTGTTAGAACGTTATGACATTCTAGATATGTCGCGATGCTGCAACGTGTGTGATCGAGTCACTTGCAAGTGTTCCGTGGAAGAGTGCGACGTGATCTAAAGACTGTGAAAAAGAAATGGAAAACCACGAGCGAGTGGAACGCGAACTGTTGGAGCAGTGCTGTCAGGTCGCTACTCTGGTTGAGTGTTTCGCGTGGCTGCAACGATGCGACGAGTGCATCGAGTGGCTCAAAGAACTTTGTTGTGCCAAGCGTCCGCGCCTTGCCGTTGGACATAAACAATCTGTGGTGACGAGGATCGCGCGACTCGCGGGTGCAAAGACACAATTGGAGCGACGGTTCGTGCACATTGGTGGTGGGCACGCGAGTGACGAGTACGCGAGTGGCAATGAAAGATCTCTTGTTTGGCGAGAGATCGATGCCGCGTTTGAAAGCCGTATAGTGACGGGTGCTGTGATAAATTTTATTCACATCGAGCCGCGGCGGTTTTTGGAAGACGCTGGCAATATAGTGCTCGAGCGCGTGCGAGACACTATAGAAAGACACGGTAGTGTAAAAGTGAACACCGCGTTCAACGGCGAGTTCGCGGTGAAGGATAAACGTGCCATTAAGAGTATAAACACTAAGAATATTGAGATATATAAATGCACCGATTTGCGCGAGTGGTACGAAGGGCATGTCATCGAGTCCACGCTGACGTCGCTCGAAGAGTTCCAGGAACGCGACAGCGGGTGGGTGCTATCGCGAATCCTCAAAGTGACTGTTAGTGTGAACAAACTGAATCCAATGCGCGCGGGATGTCACTTCGAAGTGCCGCGGGAAATAGCGATGAAACGAGCGATGAACAATGTGCGTACGATGGACAATGCGTGCTTCGCGTGGTCGGTGGTCGCCGCTCTGTACCCGGCTGAAAAGAATACGGAGCGAGAGTCATCGTATCCACATTACACTGCAGTATTGAATCTCACGAGCATCGAATTTCCAATGATATTGAAAGACATTAACAAATTCAAACGTTTAAACGCGATATCGATCAACGTGTACGGCATCGAGAATAAACAGGTCCTTCCTCTACAGCTTACCAGTGACAAGAAGGAGAAGCACGTCAACTTGCTGTACCTGCAAGATCCACGCGACGACAGTCTCGGCCACTTTGCGTGGATAAAAAATCTATCCCGTCTCGTGAGCTCACAAATCAGCAGAAAGGAGCACAAGAAATTTTTCTTCGATCGGTAAGTACACATAAAAAATATTATTTTCGGTCTTACTAATAAATTAATGATAATAGTTATTTTTAATTTTTGTTTTTATCCAGGTACTTGCACTACTTTAGTACGAGCGCAAAGTTGCAGTCGCACACAATGGATTGCGGGAAAATGAACGATTGTGCCATCCGACTGCCGAGTGAAGACGATAAATGGCTCGAATTTGGAAACTATAGTAACAAGGAACGCGTTACATTCATCGTCTACACCGACTTGGAGTGCGTTCTGCAGAAGACGAAACCTGAAAAGGAAGATGCGTCGTCGTACATATATCAACAGCACAAGGTATGGGCTACTACGTGTGTTGCTCGTACGATGACGCGTTATCATCGTATCGGTTCCATCCCGATGAAGACTGTATAGCATGGTTCGCGCGACAACTACAAAACTTGGCGCATCACGTCAAAAATATCGTATCCGCCAACGTTGAACGTGCCTATGGAAGCGCTGTCTAAACAGCAATGGGAGACATACCGCAGCGCGTCGCGTTGTCACATCTGCGAGAAGCCGTTCGCTCCGGACAATACACGAGTCCGCGATGATTGCCACTTAACCGGTAGATACCGCGGTACATTCTAGCACATTCAAATTGTAATCTTAATTATAAATATTCATTTAATATTCCAGTTTCACAATTTATCGGGCTACGACGCACACTTTATAATTAAAGAAATCGCTACCGCGTACGACGGACATGTAGAACTCTTTCCGATAACCAAAGAAAAATATATTTCATTTACGAAACATGTAGATAACACCAAAGACAAAAATAAAAATCATTTTCAGAAAAATTGCATAAAATTAAGATTTATTGATTCCTTCAAATTTCTCAGTACAAGTTTAGAAAAATTGGCGTCGTATCTCGACAAGAATAAATTACAAATTGTACGTTCCGAATTTTCAACTTTGTCAGACGAAAAGTTTGAATTACTGACTCGTAAAGGTGTCTTTCCGTACGAGTACGTTGACTGCGTTGAAAAATTGCAGGACACGCGCTTACCACCTCGCGAATCATTTTACAGTTCGTTGACGGGTGATACAGTATCCAAGGGCGATTACACTCACGCCGTGAACGTATGGCAGCGATTCTCCATTCGAACGATCGGCGAGTACAGCGATCTGTACTTGAAAACCGATGTATTGTTATTAGCTGACATTTTCGAAAATTTCCGCGAAAGTAGTGTCGCGAGTTACGGTCTTCATCCCGCGTATTATTATACACTGCCGGGTTTCACGTGGGACGCTGTGTTAAAACATACGCGCA
>NW_017297774.1:0-1274 GCF_001594075.2 Trachymyrmex cornetzi | reverse complement strand
AACGAGGCTCCTACTGCATTTCATGTCACAAATGTAACGCAGCAGCGTTGAAATACCTTGTAGTTTGTAAATAATCCGTAAGAAAGTGTGTGAATAAAATAACTGATTTTTTAGGCGAGGTAGTGCGATCTAAGAGCCGGTGCGATATCGGCAACCTTACCCTACGCGGTGGTCTCAGTCAATGTTCCGGCAGATACGCACATGCTAATAACAAGTACATGCATTCGTACGACCCGTCGGAATCGTCGTCATACCTTATGTACTACGACGTGAATAATTTGTACGGATGGGCGATGTGTCAACTATTACCATACGCCGAAATTCGATGGGTCAAAGACGTTGCGAAATTTGACGTGAGCGCTGTCGCTCCGGATTCACCCACTGGTTATATTCTCGAAGTCGATCTCGAGTATCCGCAATGTCTGCACGACCAATACATTGATCTGCCTTTCTGCCCAGCGCGCGATAAACTGCGCTGCAAGCGCGAGAGTAAACTTCTAGCGACTCTGCACGATAAACAGCGTTACATCATCCACTACCGTAATCTGCAGCAATGTACTCGTCACGGTCTTCACGTAACAAAGATCCATCGGGTGCTACAATTAGCGCCCATCTCCATGGCTTCGCGAGTACATCCAACTCAATACAAATTTCAGAACTCGAACAAAAAACGATTTCGAGAAAAATTTGTATAAATTCATGAACAATGCGGTTTTTGGCAAGACCATGGAGAATGTGCGCAATCACGTCGACGTAAAATTAATTACAAAATGGGATGGACGGTACGGCGCGTAGACAATGATCGCAAAACCGAATTTCCACAGCCGCGTCTTTGCGGAAAATTTAATCGCCGTCGAACTGCGTAAACGCGAGGTGAAGTTCAACAAGCCGATTTAAGTGAGTATGTGTATACTCGATATATCGAAAGTCTGCTTGTATGAATGTCACTACGACCACTGTTTCACGATAAATGCAAAATCATATACACCGACACGGACAGTTTTATATACCGTGTCGAGTGCGAGAACATTTACGAAACGATGAAACGCGATATCGCTAGATTCGACACGAGCGATTATCCGGCGGACAACGCGTACGGTATGCCTCTCGCGAACAAAAAAGTACCCGGTCTGATGAAGGACGAGAACAGCGGTATGATAATGACCGAATTCGTTGGACTCAGAGCGAAGATGTACGCGGTGAGGGTGTGTAACAACCTGACTTTGCGCGGACGTAGCTCGTCGGTCACGGGCTGCGGCCAGGGTCACAAAGAG
>NW_017297773.1:447-1282 GCF_001594075.2 Trachymyrmex cornetzi | reverse complement strand
ACTGATTAATTTTTGCAATTATCTCTTTCAATTTATTATAAGTAGTGCCAATAACTTCACGTTGCTTTCCATCAACAATTGCAACGTAATGCGCTGGAATTATTTGCTTGCTGACCAAATGTCAGATCACCTTCTTCACGTTAATGCTTTATCACTATCTCATTATATAAATTGTCTAGATACTTGAATTCCTCTTCCGTCAATTTTATAGCCCCGTTCTTTCCATGAAAAAAGTCGTCTCTAACAGAGTCAGTGTTTACGCTTATCAGGACATGCTGAGCCAGTAGCACTTCCTTTACCTAAACCAAAATCATATTTTCTTAAAATTACAACTTATATAATATATGTAAGAATGTATAATAATTGTATAATAATTTAATTGTATGTAATTCTCATATTTTTACACATGTATAATATGTATAATAATACATGTATATCTTAGCGTATTTGATATTAAAAAGTATACAACGTTAAAAATTGAGAAGCTATAATTAATTTAATATATTTTTAAGGAATATCTACTTAAAATTGACAAAAAGATTCGTAGTTTAAATATATTGCATTAAAGCGTGTTTAGGTATAGAGATATTATATACATGAATATATTATATTAAAACTACATTAATAAAAATATATCGAAAATATTTATTGATCAAATTACTTACTTGAAACTGGTTTTAGTTATCGAAAAATAAGATTGCACTGCATCATCCATGAGGGAGTGTGCCTTGACGAAATTAACAGTTTGGCAGTGTTCTGGAGTCGTTAACATAGGCACCGGGTCTGAGCTCAGGTACCTTTTCCTGAGCTACTCACAGCCAGTTGCTGTTTCACG
>NW_017297773.1:0-218 GCF_001594075.2 Trachymyrmex cornetzi | reverse complement strand
GGCAAAAATGGCGATTCGATTATTCGTTGTTTGCGCATCTTGCTGAATCATTGAGCTGCGCCTGCGCGCGCACTTCCGATATTGCCTGGCCCGGCCGCCATATTGTTTCCTATTACCTAATACTAGCTTCACCCCCATGCCTACCACTTAGCTCCTACTCACTCTAACAAGTCTGTTCGAGTATTTGACGCGACGAACTTGAATAATATCGCGTTATA
>NW_017297772.1:0-819 GCF_001594075.2 Trachymyrmex cornetzi | reverse complement strand
AAGCGAGTTCTAACTCTATGTGGCTAGAGCGCGGGGAAGGTCCCCCGGTCGCTGCTGCGACCCCGCAACCACCCCAAAAATGCAATGCGGGCCGCCGCCGCCGCGTCGCCGGCGCCGCGGACCCCGCGCCCATAAAAGTACGACATCCTTTTTTTCTTACGACGTATTTCTAACAATGCATTATTTTATACTAGCGCGTTGAGGCAAAGGATGGGGAGTGAAATAAAGTAGTACATATATATGTGTGTGACACATATGTATGTGTGAAGAAATTACATCATAATTTTTAGATTAACAATTTTTTTTATTTACATTTCTTTTACATAATTTTTTTGTTACGCACAAAAAACTACAGCTAACAGTTCGCAGTCGAGGAGCTGATTTTTATCAAATAATCGCTAGCGAATATTACATTTGGTATATCTTTAGCATCCGTTACAGTGGATGAGATATTTAAGAATCGTGTAAACTTTGTATCGACTTTCTCGACGATACCAACCAATTGATCGAATGCTAATTCAATGCATTTATTATAAGTTGAACATAAACAATATTGTTGATTCCGTCATCATTAAACGTACGTCAGATGATTCCAAGCATACAATTTTACATTTTTAATCGTACTGAATCACAGTTAGCGGTCCAATGGTAATAGAATTGCCCTTGCAGTCCGAAGGCAGTTTTGAATGTTCCAACGCTCATAGAGTCCTTTCCATGTTTCGATAGATAGTATTAATTTATTTCCACGATTATCTGCTATCGCAATCTCCACGTAGCTCGGTGGGCCAACGTTGATACAAATTTCTAGAAATTTGTATC
>NW_017297771.1:4863-5171 GCF_001594075.2 Trachymyrmex cornetzi | reverse complement strand
AAGTATATGCGTTCGTACGACTCATCGAAACCGTCGTCGTACTTGATGTACTATGACGTGAATAATTTGTATGGATGGGCGATGTGTCAACTATTACCATACGCCGAATTTCAATGGGTCAAAGACGTTGCTAACTTTGACTTGAGCGCGATCGCTTCGGATTCACCCACCGGTTACATTCTCGAGGTTGACTTAGAATATCCGGAACGTCTGCACGACGATGTTGATCTACCTTTCTGTCCGATGCTCGATAAACCGCCCGGCAAGCGCGAGGATAAACTTTTAGCGACAATGTATGATAAAAAACG
>NW_017297771.1:0-210 GCF_001594075.2 Trachymyrmex cornetzi | reverse complement strand
CTATTTAAAGGCGCGCGAATCCGCGAGTCGCGCAGTAATAAAATGTATCTTGCGCTGTATCATCCTTCCGACATTCTGGATTTGAGCGCAGAGCAATTGCGGTATATACCGAAGGTCGTACTGTTACGAGTGTACGGTAACTATATCGACCGTGTGTGGGACAAGCTTCCGGGACACGTGAAGGCGGATTCGGAGGTTCGAACGTATCGT
>NW_017297770.1:723-1014 GCF_001594075.2 Trachymyrmex cornetzi | reverse complement strand
GAGTGAGATTTCACTCCAAAAATTTAGAGAATGGTGTTTTATTGAAAGAAATTTGTTTGAATGAGTTATTTAACTGTTGGAGGATTGCAAAATGGTATGTTTACCTAATGCTCATAATTTTTAATATGAAAGTGCTGATGGTTCCATTTTTTTGTTCTGCGATGTAATCCATCAGTAGAAACGATTATATTTTTATTATTATGTTACGTAAGTGTTTATACGCTGCACGTATCAAATAAAAGATATATGTAGGTAGTTTTTGTACACGAGAATGTATCGTAAATTGCGAGC
>NW_017297770.1:0-205 GCF_001594075.2 Trachymyrmex cornetzi | reverse complement strand
TTTAATTGCTATGTACAACGGACATAAAATCTAATCGAATGCTAGTATTCGGTGGAATCAAGAAAAAGAATAAATTACTTACAAACACTAATGTCTGAATATTCGCGTTTGGTGTTCATTTGCTAGGTGTGTACGCAGCTTCATGCAGCAAGCAATCAATAAAGATTGTAGATTGCAACCCAACATGAATTTTTTAAATGGAACC
>NW_017297769.1:0-305 GCF_001594075.2 Trachymyrmex cornetzi | reverse complement strand
ATATACTACGTATATAAATGTTAAAAAAACATGTAATACATACAGTAAAAAAAATTACAATACTAGTAACATATACTACGTTAAAAAAAAAACGTACGATACATAAGGTGAAAAGAAATTAAAATACTGATGCTACGTATATATATATATATATATAAACGTTAAACATACGCGATATGTATTATATAAACGAACACTAATACGTAAAAAATAATAGTAGTACATAGCAGCATATAATACATATAATATATATATTACAAAGGTATCCGCCAATGTCCCCATGGTAACGTCTCCGTCGAGTCGGG
>NW_017297768.1:0-371 GCF_001594075.2 Trachymyrmex cornetzi | reverse complement strand
CTGGAAGTGTCCTATGGTCATTCAGGGTCGTAATTTTGACAATGTTAATATGTGGGAGGGTCAATAATGTCCGCGTTTTTAAAGTATCTCTCACTCTTCATGTCTCTCACCCTTCACTCATACCGCCACCAACTTTGACCCATTGCACTCTCTCCCCCTCCCCCTCCAACCCCTTCCCTCTTTACTCCTCTTTTTTACGCCCTATCTCACTTTCTTTCGTCCTCTCGCTCTCTTTGTTGGTCATTTCTCACCCTCGCCTGCTGAAAGTGACCGATAATCAGTCAGGGTCGTAATTTTGACAATGTTATTATGTGGGAGGGTCAGGGTCGTCGGAGGTGAATTGTCCATTTTAATTTTAATAGTTTTTTATA
>NW_017297767.1:514-1202 GCF_001594075.2 Trachymyrmex cornetzi | reverse complement strand
GTCCGGTAAAAATAAAAATGTAGTTATACAGAAATAGTATATTTTGTTCGATGTTTAGTACATTTCTTATAAGAATAATACAATAAATAACAAAAAAAGATTCTCGATCTTCCACAAATTGTAAGTCAACCCTTCGTAGGTGCGAACATGATGCATTTACGACGCATATATCGTCTGTAATGTGTACTGATATTATTTTGCATATACATGAATCATCAAATTGCAATGTGTAATAATTACATAAAATTATTTAAATGTAGTTGTAAGTATACGGCCGTCGCCTTTTACAACGGATTTGTGTCATTTTTATTCATCGAAAGTCTTTCCATCTACCACTAATACTTTGTTAAATCTGTAATGCACGTTTCAGAATACATAAAAATTGATGAAATCGTTGCACCGAATGTGCCATGTGTACGGCAAATATCCCTTATCCGACGCTTTTATATTATGTGGCCGGATAACCGAATATCATTACTGTCCGACAATATATCCGACCAAAATTTTATATTGAGTTTGAAAATTTACGCCATACATTTTCAAGATTCTACATTCATAGTTACGCAAGAACAAATAAAGTGATCATTTCTTATTATATCTAGTTTATTATTTTTCCGAAGGCATATTTTCAATAATGATTGCCGCGCGACGGAAGTGAAATAGATAGAATGTCTGACATTACGTTTAT
>NW_017297767.1:0-420 GCF_001594075.2 Trachymyrmex cornetzi | reverse complement strand
TCGCTAGGCCGGCTATAGGCGCTTGGCACGCGGTGCGCAGCAAGAGGGGAATTGTTTACTACAAGCGGCAACAGCGCATTGAGTGCCGGCCCTCTACTGAATGTTCCTCCGTCTTTTTTACCAAAACGACATTTCTTATAAAATATATATATTCTATGTATCGCGTAGACATGTATGTACGTATGTGTGTGCGTACACATGCGTATATGTATGTGTACGTATATGAACAGCAATAATGGTACGTGATAAAGAATCGTGAACCGAAAAATGACACTGATCGACAATGAAAATGCATTCTGTGTCAAAAACATAAATTTTATTAACTTTATAGCGCATATTAACTTTATGCGTATATGTATATATACGCATGTGTACGCACACACATACGTACATACATGTCTACGCGATACATAGAATATA
>NW_017297766.1:0-306 GCF_001594075.2 Trachymyrmex cornetzi | reverse complement strand
CCGGCATGAACAACTCGCCGGATGCCGCTACGGTGACCCCTGGTCACCGTAGGCGATGAGAGCTCGGCATATTTTTAATAGAGAAAACATAATTCCAGGCCGCGAGACTAGCAAGTCCACGAAACCCGAGCGTCGCCGAACGACGCCGAGCGCCGCAGCTCTCGCTCGTATTGTTCCACGCCGAGAGTCACCGAATGATTCCGGAACAATACGAGCGGGAACAACAATACGGTATAAAAGCCTGGCGAACTAATAATTCGGGCTTTTTGCTCCTAATCCAGCTCCTAGCACACCGACCGCTTCCTA
>NW_017297765.1:12813-17423 GCF_001594075.2 Trachymyrmex cornetzi | reverse complement strand
CTATTGCGAAAATTGCAAAATAGTAGAGGACTTTTCGACTTAGTTTAGTTCGCTCTATCTACATAAAAGCGATTGGCAAAAACTTTCGAGACACCCTGTATATATCGTGAATATGTATTTCTTAATCGTATTCTATTGTTTTAATAGTATGGTTATTAAAACGGTCATTTCTGTTATACTTTTTCAATAACATTGCCGCAAAGTTTATTTGTATTGTTGTAAAAAGTGTCAAGGGTGCTGTTGTTATCCTTAATGCTGATTTGCCTTCTACAATGACTCGGTAATCCTTATTAGTAAAGTTGACCAATAGTCATTTCGTACGATGCTGATTGGTTAACTTCACCGATTAAGACTAAGACTTCCGACTATCGACTCATTATAGAATCAGCATTAGTGATGCTTTTTATACAGAAAGACTAATTAGTCAGAAAATACGGTCTTCACCTCGGACACGTTTTTGTACGAAACAAAAGAATTTGTAAGAAAAAACCGTTGGGTGGGCCCTACGAACTGAGATATTAAGCGTTAAAGTTGATCTATTCAGGAAAGGAAATTTGTCAAAGCGATAAAGTGTGCAACGCAAAGACGCGTAGAATGAGCCTAATTTCACCGAAATCAGAGGTAAAGGCCACGTTTTGAATAATTTCCGAGAGATTTTCAGTTGTATTGTTACTAAAAATAATCCTATATTTTACTATTTATAAGACTGATATTTTAATTTTGTTGTATCTTTTATTCCATTTTTATTGTAACTTATTTCTTAATCAAAACCCACTTAATGTATTTTATAATAAAAAAAAACTCTCTAGTAAATACTTATTTTGATCTCTTAGAATAGTTTAAACTTGACATAGAAGTATTGACATTTTTTATCCATTATGTGGAACTTATTGTCCTGTATATGGGATAAGAAGTGTCGAATGACTTCCTCTGAAAAATTTATAATATCTTTTTAATGAAGGGTATATGCATATAACATTTTGCATGCCTTCTGTAGTCAAAGATCTCTAGTTTTGATAAATAGCAGGATGATCTGTGTGAGTTAAATATTCTTTGTTTTAGTGCAATAAATGCTAAAAATGACACTTTACTCCCCGGTCTGCCCTATAACATTTTTTCCCGGGTTGATTATGGAAATAATCATATAAAATGTTTTATAAACTTTATCCTTGATATGTCTTTAAAATAAAATCAATTGCACATTTACGAGTTGAAAGAGTAATAAATATAGAGAATACGATTTTTTAATCTCATAATAATGATAAAATAATAATTAAAACAAGTTAGCAACACCTTAAATCAATCAATAAAACAAAATTAGTAAAAAGGCAATAAGAGTCTACCTCTGGTTGTTAAAATTTCGAGTTTATTGTAGTAAAAATATCGTCTAATTTTGTACGTTTTGACTCCAATTTTGAGTCATCTTCAGCAATATCACAACAAAATATATACAGTATATTATAAATCGTAGTCAATATCTCAATCTTCGCAATTTTCCATCTGTGCGGTTACAATAATTTCGTGAGATCGTGAGTACGTTATCCATTACAGTTAGTTGACTGAGTGGCAATCAACTAACTGTAATGAATAACGTACTCACGATCTCACGAAATTATTGTAACCGCACAGATGGAAAATTGCGAAGATTAGGATATTGACTACGATTTATAATATACTGTATATTTTGTTGCGGTATTGTTGAAGATGACTCAAAATTGGAGTCGAAACGTACAAAATTAGACGATATTTTTACTATAATAAACTCGAAATTTTAACAACCAGAGGTAGACTCCTATTGCCTTTTTTTAACTAATCTTGTTTTATTAATCTCATAATGTACAGATCATTTTATTTGCTGCAGGCAAATATCTCGAAAGATATGGAAGGTATTTCAGTATAATTATAATAGTAAAATTTACCGACGAAGGAGCATAAAACCACTGCATAGGTTGTTTTTTGTGATATTTAATATATTACAAAGATTCAGATTTAATTTAGACGTTTCTGTCAATATCTAGCTACCTTTAGTATAAATATAAATAATCCCGCATTAGTTACATAAATTTAAACAATAAAATTCGTAGTCATACATTTTAATTAAAAATCACGCTCTCTTTCATCTTGTTCGTGAGACCATAATACGTGGTTGATGAAGCAATGAAATGTATCGAATTGTGTAGAACGAGAATTCCAAATTCTAATATAAAACGAATATTATTAATTTATTCTAATCTAATTATTAAGAAGTTACAATACTTTACCTGTTTTTTCAACAATTCGGTGAAATTTGTGCGTCATCGTAAACAATAACAAAACGAACAGATGGAATATCATCGTAATAGCGTGTAAATTTTGTTTGTCTTTACTTTGTTATGTGTCGGATATTTATATGTGCGCAAAAGTTGAGAACTTTCTCGAATTATTCTTTAGTAAGAGAGAGATCTCTTTTTAAAAGAGGCAGATAAACATCGGGCAATCCTTCAGTATCACTTTGTTTATTTATACCTCTCCTTTGACTTTTTATGTGTATCATTTCAGATATACATAATCTTTATATAAACGAAGAATATCTCAATTCGCCATTGGCCTTAATGCTTCAGCGATTAACTGTAATTGAAACAAATGTCAGAATAGTTAATGTTCATTTACCAAAGAAATTAATAATGGATCTGAGCAATTCGAGCCGTTTCATCATTTCATACCCTTCGGGAGAGGATGGAGGAGTGGATTGAATAAAAGTAGAATATAACGCCATATTAAAGTTTGAATTTTTATTTAATGCGGCATTTTTATTTAATCTGGCTGACACGCTGGTTACATTGAAGTTAACGTGGATCCCTCGTTCGGTCATACTATCGAAAAGTATTTTTATTATGTTATTGACACGGTTAATCGACCTTATTGTGATGAAAGAAAGAAATTTGTGAAGGAGATGAGTAATAATGGAAGGAAGAATTGAGCAGCTCCTACAAGCGCAATCAATTCTGAGAAAGGACGAACTAAGCAGCTCCTACAAACGCAGTTAATCCGAAGGAGAAGGGTGAACTGAGCAGTTCCTACAAGCACAATCAACTCGAGAGGGAAGGGTAGGCTAAGCAGCTCCTATAAGCGCAGTTAGCCCGGGAGAAAGGGAAAGCTGAGCAGCTCCTACAAGCGCAGTCAGCCCGAGGGGTATAGGAAAAGGGAACTTGAATTAAGCTATGCGTAGTTCTGCTCTTTAGTATATGCGATTTTATTAGCGATATTCTAACAAATAACCCTTCGATGATCCAGTCCTTATAGCTTGATCAGGAAAAATGACTGATCAAAAAAATGACGACAGGCTCGATTTTCGCCCTGTTTATACAGGTGCCAATCGGTAGCGCTCGCGAGTCGGGAGGAAAGGGGACCGCAAATTTTCCAGAATTCGGCGTACGTGACAAATACGAAAAAAGGATTTTTCACTTCAAAATATTAGTCATACCGGTGTTACGTCCAAGCCTGATTATTGGCGAGAGAGGAAGATGGAGAGAGTATGGAAGAACAGTTGACTCAATCTCACAGGTATATGCACGGAAGCGTACAGCTGTGAGTCGTTAGCACTCAAAAAGTCCCAGAATGTGGGTCAACGTCCTGAAGGGACGCTATGACACCTGTTCCTGTTTGATGGACAGTGCGAACGTTGGTCCTACTTTTTAAGTCAAGGAACTTAATCCTTTTGACCTGGGACTGGACCTCGTGCAATCTTAGGCGTTACGGGGGTACGGGATATTCGTGAGGGGCGATTTAAAAATTAAATGCGAGTTATAAGAGAAAAACTAAAAATTTACTTTTATTTATGAAAATATAAAAAAAGAAAGAATTAAACTAACTTACATGATTAATTACATTTATATGTTGTTTTTTTGTACAGTACAATAACTCTTTGCTAGTGAAATCGTGAGTCCATATATGTGGATTGTTTTCTTTTTGTTATTATAATTTGTGTGTGTGTGTGTGTGTAAGAGAGGAGGGAGTGATCATCGGGTATTGTTTGCGAGGAAGGAAGTCCATGGACAGACTGGGACTAGATGTTTTAGCTGGACGAGGAAAGGGGAGGAATTCCCAGGGACATAGACTGTAATTATTCTATCCCCCTCGTTCGAGGTGGATGAGAACAATTGAACGATCCGATCCCAATCGGTGGATTGAGGATCGGGGTGGACAGGGGGGGAGTTGGGAGTTGATCAAAGGAAAGAAGGGGAGTTGAGAGTTGATCAAAAGGGAGAGAGGGAGTTGGGAGTTGATCAAAAGGGAGAGGGGGAGGAGAGTAGTCCAAGATTTCTTGGACTCCAGGATTGAGAGGAGAAGGAATGGAAAGATCGAGAGGTTGTGCGTCTGTTAGTGTAGGTGAATATGAGACCGGTGTGTACGCGATGGTGGTGTCAGTCAGTGGTGTTGGCACTCGGAGAAGTGCGGTTGCGGCCGGTTGCGGGGTGACTATTACTGTAGGACGGCAGATCGGTTCTATCGGCGCCAGACGGTTTCGCGAACTCCGGCGGACATAGGGAGTTCGTCCCCGTTTACTTTTGTACGAGTGAGACCACACTATAATTAAGTAAGTAGTTAAAATATTTATCTATATATATATA
>NW_017297765.1:7188-12767 GCF_001594075.2 Trachymyrmex cornetzi | reverse complement strand
AAGAGCGCCTGAGGATAGCGGTTGGCGGATGGGTGATCTCTAGGAACCCCAGAGGTCACCGGAGCACTCGAATGATGTACTGCGCGAGTTGAATTGCCGCGAACTTTTTGCGTGGATTCCACTCTTTTTGAATTTTCGCGAACTTTTTGTGTGGATTCGACCCTTTTTGAATTTTCGCGAACTTCCGACGTGACTTCGGCCACTGTTAAATTGTATCTGACGCTCTGCGCTTCCGCGGGGCCTCTATTTATACCCCGAAAAAAGGGCGTAGTGCCCTTTGTCTAGGATGCAATAGTTAGTTGCAATGTCACGCGAGATTTACGATTTTTAAGATGTCCTATCGTTGTTAATCTAAAGTACACTGTTAAAAGAGGTTTAGAGAATAAAAGAAATGATTTACGTTTTCTCTAAAAGGGGCAAGATTGCTTTAAGCGAGTGATGAATTCCGTCATCCTCGCGGAAAATATGGTTAAGTAAACAGCTGTGAGACGTTATCTCATGTTTTTATGATTTTTGTGGCGACGCGGCGCCTGTTTTTTTGAAGATGAAATTGTTGGTCAACAATTCGGACAACAGCTTGAATTTTTATCATCGAGTGACTTAGGTCCATTTATGATATTTTTCGTAATCTTGTCCCTTTTAGGCCTGCGTTAGTGTTGTTATTTTTCCGGGTTGATTGACGTTTACGAGTTTTTCGCGGAGCCTGTGTGGTCTGTTTTTCAATTTTTATAAGGGGACTCCTGCTCGCGTCTCGCAGGCGCCAATCGTAGTCGCGGTGGAGCCAATTCTCTCAAAAGAAAAGAATCTGCGTCTGCAGGACGTAATACCGGACTAAAACTCGGCATAGTTTACGCAAACTTAATTTGAAACTGAGAAATCGGGTTATTTCCGCGTTAATTAGTAGAATTTTAAAGTTATTAGTAAATTAAACTTTAGGTCCTTCTCCGTGATCCGCGCTGCTCTTTCCTGGCTCCCGATTGATCGGTGCTTGCTAACGCGACTAATTCGCATTTACTCATCCGTTTTGAATTGATCAAGGCAGTCACGACGACCAAAAGACAGCGAATCAATTAGAAAAATGTATTAGCGTAATGCGAGACTTCAAAACTAATAATATTCTTGGCCAGAACGGCTGAAGTCCCGCTAAGAATCCGGAGCGACGAGCGACACGCGCATTGGTACGCGATAACTTATTCTTACTTTGGAGGATTATAGGCATTGAGGCGTTTAGAGTAAGCTAATTCTCCCTAACCGCTTAGGACGGTAATGACATGACGGTTATAGCGTATGAAAATGATTTTTTAACTCCACGCGGAGTTATCCTGCCTAGAATTTCGTCGCAACGCATCAGTACGCGGCACGCGCCTCACAGGTGCTCCAATTGGCTCACGTGGCATGCGTGTCACTCAGCGTGAAATGAAAAAATAAAAATAAAAAAATATACGCAAAAAAAACAAAATTATATTCTTGCGGAGGGCAGGACGTAACAGCATATTTGTTTTATATTAGAATTTGGAATTCTCATTCTACACAATTCGATACATTTCATTGCTTCATCAACCACGTATTATGGTCTCACGAACAAGATGAAAGAGAGCGTGATTTTAATTAAAATGTATGACTGCGAATTTTATTGTTTAAATTTATGTAATTAATGTGGGATTATTTATATTTTTACTGAAGATGACCAGATATTGGCCAAAACGTCTAAATTAAATCTGAATCTTTGTAATATATTAAATATTACAAAAAACAATATGTGCAGTGGTTTTATGCTCCTTTGTCATTAAATTATATTATTAAAAACTACTTTCTTATTAATTATATACAATAGTAAAGCCCAATCTACATATATAAGACGCAGAATCAGGGTCGCAGATCGCAAGTAAAACGCATTTCACATTGAAATAAGTCGCAGACCGCAATACGTAGGACGCAGGGCACGAAACTAGAAACTAACCTAAAGCCCGATCTATATAAGACGCAGAACACAAGCCACAGGTCGCAAGTGAAACGTATTTGAGATTGTAATAGGTTGCAGACCGCAATATGTAGAACGCAAGACGCAGGATGCGAAAGTTGAAATTCACCCAACTTTCTGCGTCCTGCGTTCTGCGTCCTACAATCATATCATAATTAAAATACGTTAGATTTCTAACTTTGTGACCTGCGATCCGTGTTCTGCGTCTTATGTAGAATGGACTTAACGTATTTTAATTGTAATATAATTGTAGGATGCAGAACGCAGGACGCAGAAAGTAGGGTGAACTTCAATTTTCGCGTCCTGCGTCTTACGTCCTACGTATCCGATAAAAAATTTTTCATGCATGAATATATATAAATACTAGAAATTTAAAATTATTACGGTCGAAGCTGGATCTTCGTTGCTTTAAAATAATTCAATCTTGTATTACTAATATACACTATACATATATGTACTTGCATATATACCATATTGTAGTCTTTTTCAAACTGCACGCCGAATTGTTTTTCCGGACTAAATAAACGCAATTAAAACTACTCTAGTAATCGCGAATTAAATTGATAAGCAATTTAATAATTTGATGCTACCATCAAGCATCATATATTATAAAGATGTTAATATGTTAATAAATTTATTGCGAAAAATATTACCTCGGCCGGGACTTGAACCCGGTTCTCTTGTATTCCGTATGAACGTCCTAAGCCATTAGACCACCGAGGCCTTAGTAATATTCTTCGCAATAATCGATACGGTAAGGAAATAACGTCTTACTTTCAGGCGACGTAATATAAACAATATTAAGAATCTTTTAGTTTAGACCGTATATGTGAGAAACTCCTTACAAAAAAGGATTACTGCTGACTACTCAGAAATATTATTGACAATCACATTGCAATATTACAGCATATCACAGAAAATATTACAAGTTATTACTGGAAATATTATAGGTTATCATTGAGAATATTACTGGCAACTACACAGAATGTCAATAATTATTTCGTACCACTGCCGAAACATACTACTGCCTTAAATATTAACCCGGATCTACAATAGAGTTTTAAGCCTTAAGCCATAAGAAATGGACGAATCATAATCGATTATTCTCCCTGAATTTGTCTGCCATTGGTCAATTTCTTACGGCTTAAGGCTTAAAACACCTATTGTAGATCCGGACTTACTGCCAGCAATACATGCGTAATAATGACTGCGTTTAGCAAACTCAACAGTTGAGTGAGAGTTCGCTGTTATTTATGTACTGTTCTAAATCATCCAATCAGATTTTCAGATTTCAAAGAATACATAGCAGCGAACGCTTACTCAACTGTTGAGGTTGCATTCAATATGAGAAACTTGTGGAATTTTTTCGATGATGCCAAATAGAAATAATGCTTCAGTAATTATTTCTAGCATTTCTCTTTTTTTATTGAAAATTATTACTGAAATATTATAATATAGCTTTATATCAGCAATCACTAAAAATATTCCAAAAAGCCTCTTAATATAATATGTACAATATATAATAAATAAATAAATATTTACATATATAATATAATTTTAATACATTTCACAGCGTTTGAGACTACAAAGCTCCTAAGCACCGGTCGCTGTGATTGATGGTGTCCAATCGAACCGTGATCAATCGGGATCACCTCCGCAGTATTGACATAGATTGAGTAATATAAATTACTACTTTTGTTTTTGCATGCACAACACAAATAATAAATAAACATATATACAATAATAGTTAAATATACGCAGTATTAACATAGATTGAGTAATATTACACTACCCTTTTGTCATAAAATGTGACATTTTAACGTACGTCACTTCACATACAAACTATTTAGTAGTTCACTTGAAGAAAACGGCAAATCTACTAATATAGCTTTATCAGTTAAATATTTTTATCCAAATAATTAATCATTATCAATTAGTCATTCTGTGACTACAATAAGTCTTTTCAAGAAAGAAACACATCACTGTTTACTAACACACGACGCGTTTACTCGTCGATCTATTTTCTTGTAAAAGTAGCAATTCATAAATCATGAGAAAAATAAAAGATATAGCAATTATTTTTTTAATGATGTTGCATGACGATTATTATAGCAATTGCACAAATTTGAACATAACAAGAAAGGAATGAGTATTCCTGTTATACATATATATATATGTATATATATCAATCTTTGTCGATTAATTATTCGTTAACTGAAAAGCACTCGAAGAAAGGAACACATTAGTGGCACAACACTAACATGACACGCATTCACTCGACGATAAGAAGCAGTCGACCGATTTTTATTGGTTATGTATAACTAACGTTGTCGAAACGCGAAATCACTCTTCCTTGCTTATTGCAGGCTTCTGCCTCCGTGACGAAAGGAAACACAATACGCGGCCAGCTCTTATTAAATAGTACAACAAAGTAAGATTGCAAGACACGTTTAACGCTGAACTCGGCTTTCCAAAACTATACGAATGGAATATGTGACACTCGTGCCGAAGCGTCTGCCCTGGTCGAGCAAACTTTCGCGACTAACGCAGAATCACATATCCTTAGTAATGTGTGGTTTATGTATAACTGCTCTGTAATCTTTTGGCAGTAATTATTACATGAGCAGTAATAATTACTGCCTGTCGTGTGATCCGTCAGTAGTAATTATTATATGGCAGCAATATCCCCAGTAATAACTACACATTTGGCAGTCGGCCTTTTCCATAAGGGACACAATCAATACTACTCGTAGAAATTTAAAATGCCTATTACGGTCAAAACTGGATCTTCGCATTTTAAATTTCTAGTATTGATTGTATTTCTCATACGGTCTAAAATAAAAGATTCTTAATATTGAATATATATAAATATTAATAAAATTAGAAATAAAACCGTTTATGTTAGAAATATTACTTTAATTACGAAGCACCACTACGGTCTAAATGTTAAGATGTTGAACTCTATTATATATAATCATTTAAATAAATTAATTTCAGAAATTATAATTGCGTGCTGATATGGTTGTCGGACTTTCAAGGCAATCAATCTGAAATATTAATAATCCCCACAAAATTCCCAAATTTAATCTTAAAAAACTATCATAAACATATTGCGAAAAATATTGCCTCGGCCGGGAGTCGAATCCGAATCTCTTGCATTCCGTGCGAGCATCCTAAGCCTTTAGACCATCGAGACCTTAGCAATATTCCTCGCAATAACCGATATGTATAGAAAGTTACGCATTTTAGGCGAGCTTTTATTACAGTTTTTTAAGATTATTTGGGAAATTTGGGGGGATTATTAATATTTCAGATTGATATAAGTAGTATATATATGAGAGTTCTAACTCGGGAACTCCGAGGGGAATGCGGGGCGCGGGGGATTCTTCGGTGGCGGCGTATGACGTCATGCGGAGTGGCAGTAAGGCATCCCAGATTTTGGGAACTGCAGGCACGTACAAGACAACAAAAAACATCACAAAAAAAGAAAATATTGCCATGAACAAAAAAAACAGATAGTTATAAAACGAAAAGTTTTACAAAGAGTATTCACCGGTATATGCTCCAACGGTTTTTCGATCAAGATATAGCGTAATGT
>NW_017297765.1:6037-6364 GCF_001594075.2 Trachymyrmex cornetzi | reverse complement strand
ACACAACTGTATAAAAGTGAACACCATATTTAACGGCGAATTTGCGACGGGCGATAAACGTGCCAATAAAAGTATTAATACTAAAAACTACGAACTCTTTCAAACATCGAACTTGCGTGAGTGGTACGAGCGGCACGACATCGAACCTACGTTGACATCTTTAGAGGAGTTTCAAGAACGTGACAGTGGGTGGGCATTGTCGCGAATCATGAATCTTACAATAAACATCAATAAGTGTAATCCATTGCGCGCGGGATGTCGCTTCGAAGTGCCGCGAGAGATAATGACAAAGAGAGCGGTGATTAACGTGCAATCGATGGACAATGC
>NW_017297765.1:5349-5874 GCF_001594075.2 Trachymyrmex cornetzi | reverse complement strand
GTTATCGAGGGACAAAATACGCTAAACGTTCTCCCGATACGACTTACCGACGACAAAAAGGAGAAACATGTCAATTTACTATATTTGCGAAATCCGCGAGACGACAATGTGGGCCATTTCGCATGGATCAAGAATCTGTCTCGGCTCATGAGCAAGCAATTGAACAAACATAATGGCCAAAAGTACATTTGCGATCGGTAAGTATATGATTAATAAAAGCGAATTCTTTTTAAAAAATAAAATTAAAAAAAATCATTTATTTTTTATTTGCAGCTGTTTACATTATTTTCATTCCAACGAGAGATTGCAGTTACACATAGTAGATTGCCAACGGATAAACGACTGCGCTATCCGACTACCGAGCAACGACGACAAGTGCCTTTAACAACTAAGCTTTAACAACTATAATAGGAAGGAACGAGTTCCATTTGTCGTTTACGCTAGAATGCATTCTCGAGAAAACTGATGGCGATCAGGAAGCATCTACGCTCACGTATCATCATCATCATCAAGTATTTAGCATAG
>NW_017297765.1:0-634 GCF_001594075.2 Trachymyrmex cornetzi | reverse complement strand
GCTCGATAAGAGGTTTAAAATGTCTATCCAACGCGATGCCCTCCTCGATTCTACCGGTCTTCAGAGCGCGATGTTTCTTGCGGATCGACTCGCTCGTCTTCTCGATCTCCCTCACGATTTTTTCGCCTTCGCGCACATCTGCCATGATTGTGTCTGGTTAAGTATCGATGACGACTGGTTACGGTATCGCGAACTCGTTAAATCCTTTTCTGTATCGTCCATTTGTGAGCGCACTGTCTTTGTCTATCACTACGAAACCATATTTTTGTTGCCAACAGTCGCGGCACAACGCGTAAAATTCGTCATATGACATGTCGGTATTCACATGATCGTTGTAAACATGTTTCAAGTTGGTACCGTCCTGTTTGAACAGGATCAGCAGATTCGCGTTGTCGCGTATCAGATGTTTAGGTATCCTCGCGTACGTCTGACAAAGATAGAAGCAGTCGACGTTCGCATGGCGACCCATCGAAAAGTATTCTCTCACCGCATCCTGCTTGTCGCATGCTACGCCATCAAAGATAAAAATAGAATTTGGACGCGCCTCGCTCGGTGGAACTACGTCGCTGTTGTTGGAGAACGTAAAGTAGCCGATTTCGTCGATAGATGTAAACAAATTTTCGAGATATTGATA
>NW_017297764.1:1916-3457 GCF_001594075.2 Trachymyrmex cornetzi | reverse complement strand
CTGCTGGGATTCTGCGAAGATTACAGGCGCGTGGTGATCAACGCTCGTCACGAGTTGATTTTAATACGAGCGCGCAACGACAACAATTGCCTGACGGGAGATCCTGCGACAGAGCCGATACTCGAATTATTGAAAATACAGTGGCGAATGCCGCACGTATTATTGAGCGAGATAAATAAGCTGGCGATGCTCCGCGCTCTGGAGAGCGGGCGATATCTGAGCATGGCTTTTCGCTCGTGGGATCTGTACGAGTTTCCACTCTTGCAGAGCACAACCAAGCATTCGTGGGCCATCAAGACGGCTACTCAGCTCGAGAAGCCTCGCTACGTCATCTTCGCTTTGCAAACAGGCCGAAAAAACATCATGTCCGAGGATGTAAGTCGTTTCGACGACTGCAAGTTAACCAACGCGAAACTCTACCTGAACTCGGAATGTTATCCGTACGATGACTTGAATCTGGATTTCGAGAAAAACAGATGTGCGATTCTGTACGACTTGTACGCACGTTTCTGCAAGGGCTACTACAGATACGAGTATTTCGAGCCGAGTCTCACCTTTACGACTTTTTTACGTCATGGTCCATTCGTGATCATCGATTGCTCTCGACAGAACGAATCGGTCAAGAGTGGCACCGTGGACGTGCGATTAGACTTTGAATGTAAGGAGAACGTGCCTGCGAATACGACAGCCTATTGTCTCATCATACACGATCGCGTGGTTCAGTATAATCCATTGACCAACGTTGTGCGCAAAATCACCTAAGCGCATCCTCCGACACGATATAAAATCTACGATACGCCGCAATCGATCACAGTCTTCTCGACAACATGCTCGTGCCAACGTTCGTGGATCTGCAAGGATTCATCGTTAACAAGAAATTTATCGTGAAGGAAGTGGCAGTGCTGAAACAGGGGACCGTTCTCACGCATTACATTTTTACGAGTCCCGTGCCATGGAAATTTCTGACAAGATCCGACAGGTCTTGCGCTTCCTGGTTGAGTGCTTATCACCATGGATTGCGATGGGAGGACGGGATGATCCCGTACAGCGAGGCGAAACGCCTGATCACTGCGGCTGTATTATTGAAGATGATGCTATCGTGTACGTCAAGGGAAGCGAGAAACGAACGTGGCTATGGAACTTACTTCTGGACGATGAACGAGAACGCATGCACATCGAGACCTTGGATGCGGTGTACGAAGACATGGAATCTTTAATTAATCTAGATGTTGCTAATACTATTCGATGCGGACAACATATTAAGATCTGCGCGTTACAAAATGTATTTAAAATATATAACTGGTGGTTGCACAAGAATTTTTTAAATAAAAATACGTTAACGTATTGGTTATGTATTTCTTTTCCCTTCCATTGTAATACATGTATAAATGTGTACATATTAATGTGTACGTACGAACGTGTACGTATTAACGTGTACGTATAAACGTGCATGTACGAACGTGTACGTATAAACGTGTACGTATAAACGTGTACGTATAAACGTGTACGTATTAACGTGTATGTACGAACGTGTACGTATG
>NW_017297764.1:0-221 GCF_001594075.2 Trachymyrmex cornetzi | reverse complement strand
CGCAACCGACAACGGTGACTCAGCGAACAGCGGACTACAGGCAACATGCGAGTAACTGCGTTAATGTAAATCCGAAAAAGCTATTTGTAACGGATAAATGTCCCGAAGCGAAAATAATCGCGACCGAACGAAGGTACCGATTTCTTCGCGAGTTTACGGCGAGCCTATACCGAGGCGTACGAGGATTAGCCAAATTAGTCCCGTGCGTATGGTCGCCGAGG
>NW_017297763.1:1061-1302 GCF_001594075.2 Trachymyrmex cornetzi | reverse complement strand
TACGGTGCGGAAGCGATGATAGCGAAACCGAATTTTCACAGTAGAAGTATTTTTTCTGAAAATTTATTGCTGTGGAATTGCGCACAAACTTGAGGTAAAAATGAATAAACCGATATACGTAGGTATGTGTATTCTCGAAATAGCTTGCGTCTATACGAATTTCACTATGAGTACATGATACCATTGTATCGCGATACATGTAAGATTTTGTACACAGACACTGACAGCTTGATTTATCTTC
>NW_017297763.1:0-210 GCF_001594075.2 Trachymyrmex cornetzi | reverse complement strand
GCAACGGTGGATGTTACGTCTATCGGTCGCATCCCAATGGTTCGATGTTTACGATGATTATAATCTGACAATAGACGCGGTAGCTCGTCGATCCATTTACGAACCGTTTAACGTGTACGTTTTCCACATGTTATTCTTGAGTGTACAGTTGAATCGTTCCACCACCGACGCTTTCATCACTGAATACGTAGAATAATGATTTATGTTGTA
>NW_017297762.1:0-1571 GCF_001594075.2 Trachymyrmex cornetzi | reverse complement strand
TTTTTCTGTTCTTCACCGATGTAGAAACTCTTATCTTTTTTTAAGAGATCAGATAAAGGTCGGACAATTCGTGCGACCTTTATCTGATCATATCATAATCATGGACAAATTTGCGGAAGTATCCTGTCAAACCTAGGAAACTGGCAACTTGTAGTTTCGATGTTGGCTCTGGAAAGTACATAACCGCTTTGATTTTAGCCTTGGCCGGGCGTACATGGCCATTTTCTACTTCATGTCCTAAAAATTCAATCTTCGTTTTAAGGTAGCTGCTTTTATGCCAATTAATATTCAGTCCGTGTTCTTCTGCCGTTCTTAGAGTTCTCACTAGTTTCTCATAAGCATTTTCATAATTGTCTCCTGGTATGACGGTATCGTCCATGTAAATTATTATTGTCTTCTGACGTATTAGATCTTTAAAGACTTCGTTGATAAATCTCATAAAACTGGCTGGACTGTTGAAAAATCCGAAAGGAGTCATTTAAATTCATACAAGCCTTCAGGAGTTACAAATGCCGTGAACTTTCGGGATTCTTCCTCAACCGGAACATGGAGAAATCCATTCGTTAGATCAATTAATGAGAATACTCGTGCATCCTTCAAGCTGTCAATCTTCTCTTCGACGAGAGGTACAGGAAACCGGTCCTTAATTACCTTACGGTTCAATAATCGATAGTCGATGCATACTCTGTAGGTTCCATTTTTCTTCGGTACTCTGGCATAGTCACTTCGACTTGGTCTGATGATATCCTGGGCTAACCATTCCTTTACTTGTTCGTCAAGAACTTGCTTTTCCTTAGGTGCCAATCTTCGAGGCCGGAGATTTACTGGTTTATCATCGTTTAAGACGATCTTCGTTTGAACTGCTGTCTGTACCTTTTCCTTAGGAGTATATTCTTCTATTAACTTAACGAGTTTAGATTTATAAGGCTCTGGGATCTCACGTTCGCTAGGTTGTTCGCTTGGTTCAATGTGGCTTATCAGCATCATCTTCTGGATTTCGTCGTTGATCTCTGTTGTGTCCTCGTTTGCTTCATTTTTCCTCTGTTCTTCAGTCGTTACTTCTGTTTTTATTTCTTCTACGTTGATTTGCTCATTGACGTGGAGACCATTTGTAGCATTCATGTTCCTAGCCGTTTCGTTGATTCCTTCTCCAGGGATTCTTCTTATGGTATTGTGATTTTATTCTTCTGAATTAGAACTTCAGCTTCTTCTAACAATGTCCTCCCTAGGATTAGTTCTGAGGTCATCGATGTCGTGGGGACTATAAATATGTCATCCCTGAAGATATCTGTGCCAATAGTTAGGCATTCATTGCATTTGCCGATTGGCTTCGTTAGTGTGTTACCTAAACCTGTAAACACTCTTGTAGTCTTCTTTAATTTGGAAATTCCAATTTGATTACTGACATCTTCACGCATGAGGTTTACATCACTACCCGTATCCAGTAATGCTTCAATCTTGTTTCCATTAATTATCACTGGGACAGTTTTGACGTCAGTCGTTCTGACTATGTTGACTTCCTTATTACGTTTAGTTTCTGTTGGTTTTGTACACTTTGCTGAAATGTGTCC
>NW_017297761.1:0-272 GCF_001594075.2 Trachymyrmex cornetzi | reverse complement strand
ACGTGAACTCGATTAATCCGAGTCACGGCTTACGTACGACGCTTCATTTCTCGAGTAAAGCGTCAGAAATCCGAGCGTACGTCACTCGTATTGACAGAACCTGAGCTTCACGAAGCCGAAATGTTTTGGTTCCGCTACGCGCAAAAATTAGCATTTGCGCCGGAAATTAGAGCATTAAGCACTAATTCTTCTCTTTTGCGATCCAGCTTTCTAAGGGCTTTGCATCCGTTCGTAGATGAGAACGCCTTACTCCGTCTTGGCGGGCGGTTGCA
>NW_017297760.1:0-317 GCF_001594075.2 Trachymyrmex cornetzi | reverse complement strand
TTAATGTTTTGGAATAATAAGAAATCATTGTTGACAACCATTAAATATTATAGTCTAACAAAACATGGTTTTGGCTCATTGCTCCTAGTTTTGATTTTTATATTAAATTTTATTAACTGAGCTGCTTATACGAGAACTAAATAATCGAATAATATTTTAATATAATATTTTAGTGTACACACCTTCGTACGGATGCTTTCTTCTTCGAGTATCTGCGTACGTATTTAGGCACATATTTCTTACTGTATTTCTTTACGAATCGAAACCGTTTGTTGTCCACTGTATATCTGGACCCACAGTTTTCGTCATGTGGAGCA
>NW_017297759.1:0-896 GCF_001594075.2 Trachymyrmex cornetzi | reverse complement strand
ATATGCATATTCTGGACCTTTTGGTTCTAAGTCCAGTCTTCCACATGCTCGTATCCATTGCAATCATCTACAAATTAGATATTTTATTAATAACGATGTACATAGAATTGAAAATTGATTTATATATAAAGTGATAAAAACAACATATACCTTTCATGTTCCTTCGGAAATCGGAAAAAATGACGCTATTCTATATTAAATTTTTTTGTGCACGCTGGTACTGCACACCATATGTTTGTTTCTTTAATCATTTTATATTGTTCTTCTTCTTTACAATTTTTTGGAGTTGACACAGCACCTGAAACAGAGAGCTAAGATCAAAGTGCTCTTCCAAGAGAATTGCTAACCTATATAGTTATATAGGTTAACTATTCTCTCAAAAAGAAATCTTTCTTGCTCGGTTTTCTTTATTTTTGTTCACTTTTTCACTTTATTTCACTTTTTCACGAGACTAGTCTCTTGAGGTTTTTTACACAATACTTCGCTAAATGGACGATGTAGGATTGTACGTTATATTTCCCTCCAAATTTCTACTCTCAGCTCTTTAAATGGAACATTGAAACGGTCATTTCAATAGAGAGAGAGCATAAGGAAGGAGGAAATGAGACGGGGCAACTTGCTTATTTGACGCATGCGCACTCCATTTTGGCCAACATAGGCTGCTTTCCTTTTTCCTTTTAGGAGACACAGTCGACACACTTGACACAAATCGACACACGTCGCTTTCCATTTACAATTTTGTTCAAACTCAATCGACACACTTCGCCTCTGCTCGGGAGCAGAGTCAGAGTGTGTTTCGAGTCTGTTCAAGTGTAATTTTAATGAATTAAGTAATATTAGAACGCACCCGCAAACCAATTTCCATCATTTTGTTCTGTTTTCAGCATCTGGAGACA
>NW_017297758.1:2235-6079 GCF_001594075.2 Trachymyrmex cornetzi | reverse complement strand
AATTTAATTATATATTATATATTATATATTATATATTATATATTATATATTATATATTCCGGTATTACTAAAATCTTAATATCTATTCCTGTTCCTAATATTTCTTCCATTGTGCGCAGGACCTATTAACCCTCACATACAATCTCCGCGATGATGACAGTAGAGTCCTAGATTTATCAGAGAGGCGCAACTGGCTTAAGTCAGTATGACAAAGGTACTAAAAAGAGTACTAAACATGGTCGATATGTTATGTCCGGCCGCCGCCGCCACCCGCCCATATATACGAGAACCTCTTTTTCCTTTTGTCTTTTTTATGACTTAGTTTTCACAATACGCTGTGTTCTTTTCTTTTTCTTTTACTAGGGCAAAGGATGGGTAGTAAAATAAAGCACATATATAGCGATGTGAACGAATTTATTTTATTCACATATTATTATACCAATTTTTTTCATTTTTTATAATATTCTTTTCGCGATCAGCAGAGTTCGAATATTATCGATGACTCAGACGTCGCTAGCAGCGGTTTCTGGAAAAAAGAGAATAAAAAAACTTTTTTGACCACTATTCGCTTTTTCAGCAGAGAATAATATGCATTTAGCACTAGTCACCGTAAATGCAATACCTTATGGCTTATATTTTGATTGCGCTGATAATGAGGAACATGTTGACGACTTTGATGCTTTTTCGCCAGGACATTCCCAATATCTCGAGTTTTCCTTCGATTGTGGTGGGGGACTTGGCGGACCTTGCTGTAAGGGACAGTACCCCTTGCGCTCGATCGATTTTCGACGTATATATTCTTTTACTCAATCCATGTCTTACCGCTAGTAATCGAAGTTTACGATTAAACGAAAAAAGCTTTGTACACTGTTTATGTACACTGTCAGATCGGTGACATGTCGTGTACGCGCTAAGAGAAGCGCCGATATTTCGGCTGCTAAACAAAAAAACATAACTCTTCTACAGTAAATGTGGAATGCAGGATGTGCAGGTATCCACACGAAGGCGAATACTCCGAGTCGAACGCACCCCCTTTTTTTGTCAACGATTTCTCTTTTATTACTCGAACATGCGTTCTCTCGTCTAGATAATATTTACTTAAATTCTGCGATCGATAATCTAAAAATTAAAAGCTACGCTTTGTGATCCCATATTTTATTTTACCAACTTCCCGTTGTTTGACGAGAAAACTCCCTTTAACTTGTTTTACGCGTTTGGAAATATGATTTTCTCTACATGGTTTGCCATAAATTTTATTGCCATGGATCTGACGATTCTGAGGATGTATGTTTTTTCGTATGTTTCCAATATCGTTGGGAAGATTTCTAATGACACGTTTCTTGAATATTGCCATGCTCGCCGATCGGTGACGTTCGAGTTTTACGTTTGTTCTAACGCTTTGTAGTAACGACTATTTTTTATCGGAATTTTCACGAAACGGAGAAATCGTGGAGTCCACTGGACATAACGAAATATAAATAGATCATAAGGGCTCGACACTTCAGTTGGTGCCTTGAGAAACTGTCGAATCGATCGCAGTAAGAGCAGTACGAAAAGTGTGACTAATCCAAGTGCACAAATTAAAACTATTTGAACAGTATTGTGAACAGTATTGTGAATAATATAGTGAAACATGGAAAACCACGAGCGATTGGAACGCGAACTGCAGTGCGACCAGGTCGCTACTCTGGTGGAGTGTTTCGCGTGACTGCAACGATGCGACGAGTACATTGAGCGGCTCGAAGAACTTTGTCGTGCCAAGCGTCCGCGCCTCGCTTTTGAGCATAGACAATCCGTGGTGGCGAGGATCGCGCGACTCGCGGGTGTAAAATCGCAATTGGAGCGACGGTTCGTGCACGTTGGTGGTGGCCACGCGAGTGACGAGTACGCGAGTGGCAACGAAAAATCTCTCTTTTGGCGAGAGATCGACGCCGCGTTCGAGAGCCGTATAGTGACGGGCGCAGTGATAAACTTTAATTACATCGAGCCGCGGCGGTTTTTGGAAGACGCGAGAGAAATAGTGCTCGAGCGCGTGCGAGACGCTGTAGAAAGACACGGTAGCGTGAAAGTAAACACAGCGTTTAACGGTGAGTTCGCGACGAAAGATAAATGCCATTAAGAGTATAAACACTAAGAACAATGAGATATACCGATACATCGATATGCGCGAGTGGTACGAGCGACACGTCATCGAGCCCACGTTGACATCGCTCGAAGAGTTCCAAGAACGCGACAGCGGGTGGGCATTGTCACGTATATTAAATTTGACTATCAACGTGAACAAACTGAATCCTGTGCGCGCGGGATGCCACATAGAAGTGCCGCGGGAAATAGTGACGAAACGAGCGGTGATCTGTGTGCGTACGGCGGACAATGCGTGCTTCGCGTGGTCAGTGGTCGCCGCTCTGTATCCCGCATAAAGAAATGTAGGGCGAGAGTCATCGTATCCGCATTACACGACAGTATTAAATCTCGCGGATATCAAATTTCCAATAACGTTCAAAGACATTAACAAATTCGAACGTTTAAACGCGATGTCGATCAACGTGTATGGCATCGAAAACAAACAGATCCTTCCTCTACGGCTCACCAACGATAAGAAGGAGAAGCATATCAATCTCATGTACCTGCAAGATCCATGCGACGACAATGTAGGCCATTTCGCATGGATCAAGAACTTGTCCCGTCTTGTGAGTTCGCAACTCTCGAAAAAGGAGCACAAAAAATTTTTCTGCGATCGGTAAGTACACACATAAAAAAATATTATTTTCCATCTTACTAATAAAAATAGTGGTAATAGTTATAATTTTTTGTTTTTTATTTACAGGTGCCTTCACTGTTTTGGGTCGAGAGAAAGTTTGCAGTCGCACACAATAGACTGCGGGAAAATCAACGACTGCGCCATCCGCCTGCCGAGCGAGGACGACAGGTGGCTCGAATTTGGAAACCACCACAATAAGGAGCGCATTCCATTCGTAGTGTATGCCGACCTGGAGTGTGTTCTACAGAAGACGGAGCCCGACAAGGAAGATGCGTCGTACACATATCAGCGGCACAAGGTATGCAGTGTGGGTTACTACATGCGTTGCTCCTACGACAACTCGTTGTCATCGTATCACTTCCGTCACGACGAAAACTGTATAGCATGGTTCGCGCGTCAACTCCAAGACTTGGCGCATCGCGTCAAAGATATTGTATCCGCCAACGTGCCCATGGAGGCATTATCGAAGCAGCAATGGGAGACATATCGTAGCGCGACGCGTTATCATATTTGTGAGAAACCGTTCGCACCGGGCGATACACGGATCCGCGATCATTGCCATTTAACCGGTCGTTACAGGGGTCCCACGCATTCAAATTGCAATTTAAATTATAAAACTTCGCTGTATATTCCGGTTGTATTTCATAATTTATCGGGCAATGACGCACACTTTATAATTAAAGAAATTGCTACAGCATATGAGGGACAAGTAGATGTATTAACGATTACGAAAGAAAAATATATTTCATTCACTAAACACGTCGATAGCACCAAAGACAAAAATAAAAATCATTTTCAGAAAAATTGTATAAAATTAAGATTCATTGATTCTTTCAAATTTCTAAGTGCAAGCCTCGATAAATTGGCGTAGTATCTCGACAAAGATAAATTAAAAATTGTACGTTCCGAATTTTCAACTTTGTCAGACGAAAAGCTTGAATTACTTACTCGTAAAGGTGTCTTTCCATATGAATACAATGACTGTATCGAAAAGTTAGAAGAAACCGAGTTACCACCGCGCGAATTATTTTACAGTTTATTGACGGGCGATACAGTATCCGAGGGCGATTACGCTCACGCCGT
>NW_017297758.1:0-1634 GCF_001594075.2 Trachymyrmex cornetzi | reverse complement strand
TACAGCAATGTACTCGTCACGATCTTCGCGTAACAAAGATCCATCGGGTGCTACAATTCGCGCAATCTCCATGGCTTCGCGAGTACATCCAACTCAGTACAAATTTCAGAACTCGTGCGAAAAACGATTTCGAAAAAAATTTATACAAATTAATGAACAACGCAGTATTCGGCAAGATCATGGAGAATGTGCGCAATCACGTCGACGTAAAATTATTAACAAAATGGGACGGACGATACGGCGCGGAGGCAATGATCGCAAAACCGAATTTCCACAGCCGTAGCGTCTTTGCGGAAAATTTAATCGCCGTCGAACTGCGTAAACTCGAGGTGAAGTTCAACAAGCCGATTTACGTGGGTATGTGTATACTCGACATATCGAAAGTCTGCTTGTATGAATTTCACTACGACTACATGTTACCACTGTTTCGCGACAAATGCAAAATCATGTACACCGACACGGACAGTCTCATTTACCGTCCAGAATGCGAGAACATTTACGAGACGATGAAACGCGATATCGCTAGATTCGACACGAACGATTATCCGGCGGACAACGCGTACGGTATGTCTCTCGCGAATAAAAAAGTACCCAGTCTGATGAAGGATGAGAACAACGGTATGATAATGACAGAATTCGTCGAACTCAGAGCGAAGATGTACGCGTTGAAGGTGGATAGTAAAAAGGACACAAAAAAGGCGAAAGGCGTAAAGAATAACGTCGTAGTGCGAATGATAAAGTTTGACGATTACACCCGATGTTTAAACGATGAAATTGAAATGACTCGTCGTCAGTTGTGTAAACGATCAAAATTGCACGAGGTATACACGATATCCGAGACGAAAATCGCTCTGAGTTCATACGACGACAAACGATACGTCGTACCGAATATGACGGAGACGTTACCGTTGGGACACTGGCGGATACCCTTGTAATATACGAGTATGCATTGACATTTATGTTATACTATTATGTACTATTATTATTGTATTGTAATTTACACTCTATGTATGTTTTTTTACGTTTATATAAGTATTACTATTATGTTTTATGTAGTACCATTTTTATTATGCATTATTATTTTCAATTCATGTATTAACCATTTTCTTATGTACTATCTTAGTTTTACGTTTATATAAGTATTACAATTATGTTTCAGGTTGCACCATTTATTATGTATTACTATTTTTCATTTCATGTATCGTACATTTATATACGTATTTGATATCTGTATACTCCAAAACGAAGATGGAAGGGATAATAAAAAATATTTTACACGTTTAAATCCTTATGTAGATATATATTTTATATGTAGAATAAAAAAAATACATGAATCAAAATTGTATCAAATCACATTGTTTTTATGTATCCATGAATTGTGCGATCCATCGAATCCCAGCCACTTGACGTACACCTTGTCTCCCTTCCTGCGCAGTACTTTTTCTACGAGATACACATCCGGATGAGTAGGCCGATGCAACTCGTACTCGTAGAACGCTCCAGCGACGGATTTTCCGCGATAGTCCTCGAGTAAGTAGGTTACGCGCTTAGTACGTTGTACCTTAACGATAGTAAACACCTCGGTGGTCCAATTTGGCGTGTAACCCTTCTCAAAAACCGTCTTGTACTTGCTC
>NW_017297757.1:0-266 GCF_001594075.2 Trachymyrmex cornetzi | reverse complement strand
ACATTGCCTCCATCTCGCGTTGGTCGCGCCAGAATCACCTTAAGCTAAATCCTGGCAAAACCAAGGCCATCCTTCTGGGTAGCGCTCGATATGTTGACGGCCTCAGGGCGCGCCACAGCATCGAGTTATGCCTGGATGGCTCGCCTATCCAGCTCGTTGACGAGGTGGTCGATCTGGGTGTCTCCCTATCAGGCGCGCTTAGTTGGCCATGTGAGGCAGACCTCCAATAAAGTCAACGGAATCCTTTGGAGACTTAAGTACAGGAA
>NW_017297756.1:1762-1972 GCF_001594075.2 Trachymyrmex cornetzi | reverse complement strand
CATTGCTCGAAAGTCGAATCAACAAAGATTCGAAGCGAAGAAGTTTCTCGAGCGATCTCGACTGCCGCACGAATTAAAGCTCTAATTCCGAACATACCGCCCGCCTCGTATACGCCGGATACGAAATACAGTAAAAGACGTGGCGAGATCGAAGATACTCTCTCTTAGTCGCAGCGCGAGCTAAGGAACGCAAAGGGCGACAGTGATTGA
>NW_017297756.1:0-217 GCF_001594075.2 Trachymyrmex cornetzi | reverse complement strand
CGTCAAGACGGAGTAAGGCGTTCTCATCTACGAACGGATGCAAAGCCCTTAGAGGGCTGGATCGCGAAAGAGAAGAATTAGTGCTTAATGCTCTAATTTCCGGCGCAAATGCTAATTTTTGCGCGTAGCGGAACCAAAACAATTCGGCTTCGCCAAGCTCAGGTACTGTTAATACGAGTGACGTACGCTCGGATTTCTGGCGCTTTACTCGAGAAAT
>NW_017297755.1:260925-264198 GCF_001594075.2 Trachymyrmex cornetzi | reverse complement strand
AGACTATTGATATGTTAAGACCTATACATAATATAAGAAGTATTAGGAACAGCAATGAATTTTGAGATTTCAACTTATGTGATACCAATTACTTTGGAATACACTAACATAAGTTGAAATTTTGATGGAATGGTATTCCATTAACATTCACGGAATGGCAGGTTCCAAGACAATATACGTTACAGGACATTGACTACAATGGCAGGTTCCAGGGCAATATATATCCCAGAACACTGACTAGAATGACAGCTTCCGGGACAGCACATTTTCTAAGATATTGACAAGGACGGCAGCTTCCGAGACAGTACAAAATTTTTCCAGGACATCGACAAGAATTATTGTTTCAGGTGCATTTATTTCGTTATTCACATATAATGCAGTACCTAAACCGCTTGACTATATATACAAAATGTTTCGTAATGGAATAGTAACTATTAATTCTCGATTCTTGTGATTAGATTAAAACTTTAGTATTCGAAGATGTCAGAGCTGTCCTGGAACCGTCATCGTATGCGACCGTGCGTCTGCTCTGTAGACATACAGAGAGTAGACGCATGATCACACATGATTCACTCTCCACTTTCTTCTGTTAGAGAGAGAACGAAAAATCCAATTGTGTCGCCTCCTTCTCGCATGTGACTGCCATGTCTCGCGTTACATGCTCGGTCTATTTATACCATGTCTATGGTCTATCCTTAGACGTTGTTACTAGCTTTTGGAACGTTCTGTATACTCTATAAAATGATTTATATCCTGGAAACATTGTACATGAATAGAAAGATGTCTCCGAAGCTGCTATTCTGAACGGTGTCCTTGAAAATGTACTGTCTCGGAAGCTGCCATTCTAGTCTGTGTCCTAGAAAATATGTTGTCCCGGAATCTGCCGTCCTAGTCAGTGTCCTGGAAAATACATTGTCCCGGAACCTGCCATTCTAGTTAATGTCCTGGAAAGTGTGCTGTCCCGGAATCTGCCGTTCTAGTCAGTGTCCTGGAAAATACATTGTCCCAGAATCTGCCATTCTAGTTAATGTCCTGAAAAGTATGCTGTCCCGGAATCTGCCGTTCTAGTCAGTGTCCTGGAAAATACATTGTCCCGGAACCTGCCATTCTAGTTAATGTCCTGGAAAATATATTGTCCCGGAACCCGCCATTCCGTGAATGTCCTGGAAAAATATGTTGTCCTGGAACCTGCTATTCCGTGAATGTCCTGGAAAAATATGTTGTCCCGGATTCTGCCAATTAGACAATTCTTCTGTATACATATGTTTTCCCGGAACCTACCAATCGGTAAATGTCCTGGAAAAATATATTGTCCCAGAACCTGCTAGTCCGTGAATGTCCTGGAAACATATGATGTCCTGGAACCTGCCAATCTGTCAATGTCCTGGAAGAATATGTGTCCTGGAATCTACCAATCTGTGAGTGTCCTGGAAACTGCCAAATTTGTTTTTTTTTCGAAAACGAGTAAAAATACATTAATTTTACTTGAACGGAAGGTAGAAAACAACAAAAGAGACTTCTTAAAACTGTTTTTAACTAATTCTATTTTCGGTCCCAGAAACTGCCCCTGGACATACATATATATGAATGTATCTATATACGTAAGAGATGACAACACGATATATGTACTATGGAAAAACATAACGAAGAACATAATCATTTTATCTGCTATACTTACATAATCGATATTTTATATCTGTCTTCTTCGTGGCATTATTATATACATGTACGTATAAACGTGTACGTATTAACGTGTATGTATGAACGTGTACGTATGAACGTGTACGTATGAACGTGTACGTATAAACGTGTACGTATGAACGTGTACGTATGAACGTGTACGTATGAACGTGTACGTATGAACGTGTACGTATGAACGTGTATGTATGAACGTGCATGTATGAACGTGTACGTATGAACGTGTACGTATTAACGTGTATATACGAACGTGTATGTATGAACGTGTATGTATGAACGTGTATGTATAAACGTGTATGTATAAACGTGTATGTATGAACGTGTATGTATGAACGTGTATGTATAAACGTGTATGTATGTACGTGTATGTGTGAACGTGTATGTACGAGGTGTGATCAAAAAGTAAGGTGACTTTTTGAATTTTGCGCGCTCTGTACATTCTAATTTCAACATTTTTGTTGTTGTGTTGGTACACTCGTCACGATCATATGTTCACAGTTTTGACTATATAGCATATGTTGTTTTTATGTGAAAGGCATAAAGGTTAGACTCGTGTTTGCGTGCTCGGCGATTATTTGCTGTTGAAAATAATGGAGAAGAGAGTTTGTATTAATTTTTGTGTAAAAAATGGTATTAAGTGTTCAAAAACTCTTGAAATGTTGACAGTTGCGTACGGTGAGTCACTTTGAGCAAAAAAAATGTTTATAAATGGTATAAGTTATTCCAAGAGGGCCGAGAAAATGTTAACGATGAACCTCGCTCTGGACGCCCCAGCACGTCAAAAACCGACGAAAATGTTCAGGAAGTGAAAGAAATTGTGTTGATAAATCGTCGAATCACGATTAGAGAAATAGCTGACGATCTTAACATGGAAAGAAAATTCATGGATTCTGCACCATGATAATGCACCAGCGCACACGTCGTTACTAGTGAGTAGTTTTTTGGCCAAAAACAATACTGTCATCATGCCTCAGCCACCGTATTCACTAGACTTGATCGCCTGCGACTTTTTCCTTTTCTCAAAATTGAAAAGGCCCATGAAAGGACGAAGATTTGCGACGATCGAGGAGGTTAAGGCTGCATCGCTGGAGGAGCTCAAAGCAATACCCAAAAGTGCATTTCAGAAATGTTTTGACCATTGGAAAAAGCGCTGGCACAAGTGCATTGTATCAGAGGGGGATTATTTTGAAGGGGATAACATAATTTTGGAATGAATAAATGAATATTTTTTTATAAAAATGAAAAGTCACCTTACTTTTTGATCACACCTCGTAAAAACGTGTATGTATTTACGTGTATGTGTATGTATTTATGAACGTAAGAGATTACACCACAATATATGAATGCAGTGTTGTGTATATATATATATATATATATATAGGCAGTGTATAAAGGTTCTTTTTGTTCAATTGTAAACTTCAGTTGGGAGCGTTAAGAAATGACCGAGTAAAGAGAAATATATATATATGTATACATATGTATGTATGTATATATATATATATATGAATGTATCTATATACGTAAGAGATGACAACACGATATATGTACTATGGAAAAACATAACGAAGAAAATAA
>NW_017297755.1:256812-257029 GCF_001594075.2 Trachymyrmex cornetzi | reverse complement strand
GGTACACGCTCCATGTTGTTGTGGTTGTCGAATTCGAGCCATCTGTCGTCCCCGCTCGGCAGGCGAATGGCGCAGTCGTTCAAATTTTGACAGTCCTCGCTGTGGATCTCCAACTGTACGCTCGAGCCAAAATAGTGCAGGCATCTGTAAATATACTGTGGGGGTCGAAGGTTTAGTCGCTCTTATACTAATAATGCAGCGGCCGTCACCTTCGGCC
>NW_017297755.1:251285-251643 GCF_001594075.2 Trachymyrmex cornetzi | reverse complement strand
GCGATTCTCCAACATCGCTTCCGAAGACACTATACGCGATAGCGATATTTTCAATGGACATCAGCTCGTCGATTGCGAGCTATTAGCTTTAGTTTTTAAAACACACGAAAAAAAACCGAATGTAATTATATGTGAATAAAAAAATTTTGTCGTTCACATCAAATATATGTACTTGCTTTACTTCCCATCCAACCTATCCTATTCCATCTGTACCTATCCATTGTAAGAAAAAAGAACTAATAACAAGTGTGAAAATAAACGCGAGCAATTCGTAGTTTAAAATTAATTTTTATTTTATATCACTTACTTGGTCACGTGACATTTGTATCATATTACATTGATGATATCATCATCATAA
>NW_017297755.1:249838-251207 GCF_001594075.2 Trachymyrmex cornetzi | reverse complement strand
CCTCTCGCGACCGCGACGCCAGCGCCGCCTGGTGGCAGCCAGGTGGCTGTATCACTGGGTTAGAATCCCCATAGTATATCTACTGACATTCAAGGTTTTCGCGATGTCGAAGATAACTTTATTCCGAAAGAAGTCGCGGTTGTTGCGATTAATACGACGATCACCGAGCACTGGATTATAAGACCACCTTATCCACTTGGAGAATTACCCGAGAGAGCAAGACGAGAAAACAACTGGCTTACATGAAATTATCACGGAATCGAATGATTCCGACGGAGACGTTAATCCTACATACTTTACGATACATTTGCGAGCTATTACACGACACGCACGCTACATCTATAACAGAGGACAAGAGGAATTACGTTATCTGCGTAATTTACTCTCCAGAAACGTAAATAATCTGGAAGTAATTTCTCCGGCTTTCAAAAATTTGCCAGATTTCGGAGGTTGCGGACAACGTTGCAAGCACCACGGATTTCGAACCAACGTTGAATCACATTGCACCTTACGCAACGATTACAAATTGAAACGTTGGTTAGCTATACGAAATAGCAGCAATTCGAGCTACGATAGTCTTCCTTCAGAAAATTGCAGCGAGAGCGACGTCGAGAGTGAAAAAACAAACAGCGGAAATTTATTAATTCAATAAAGAATTCAATAAGTATAAAACAATATTAGTAATAGAAGGGCATCGAACCAGTAAATATATATGTATAATAAGAAATTCAAATATAATAATCATAATTAAAAATCGTACATACGTTTCGACTGCGTTTGAGTCATTTTCAATGTATAACAATCGTTCACAAAATACGAATTAATAAAAAACAATAAGCAACATAATTATAAGATCGTAACTATAACATTCTAGATATTTGCTTTTTATAAACTAATTGACCATTAAAGGTGCATACATTAGTTATAACAACATCGCTGACTAGTATAAAAATCTCAGGATTCAAGGCCGCTATTAATATAGAAGTGTAACCATGCAAATTAGAATCAAATCCATGTCGCAACATCTCCTTGTCTTTAGATATCCAATAGTATCTTATCGAAATTGTAAAAGAATTTAAAATTAGAAAAATTATATATATAAGAAGTCAATCGTACAGTCCAAAAAACGTCATAATAATGTGAAACAAGAGTAAAAATAAAATTTAAATACCTTATAAATTGAAAGCAATAAATCCAGTAAAACGTGAATGTACAGTGGTCACTACATAATATAATTTATATGTCAAACAATGTGTCAAATAAAATACTTTGCATTTATGTGTGCAACCACTCGAGATCGTGTCAAGTACTATACTGGTAGAATGTGCGAGAAAAGAAAGGAACCGTTACCGAATTAGGAACTGGAGAG
>NW_017297755.1:243032-249451 GCF_001594075.2 Trachymyrmex cornetzi | reverse complement strand
CGGTAAAAAGTTCTTATTATTTTTATTCGTGTAATTAATATGATATTTAATTCTATTGTGAATGGTCGAAAAGATAAATTGAAGAGGGTATCCATTATTTAGAAATATATTTATCGCATCAATAGATTTTTCTGTTGAAATTTTGGGTGGCACAACCGCATTATTTTATCTATTACACCATATATTACCCCTCTTTTATGACATACAGGATGTTGAGAATGGAAATTGAGGTATCTACCAGAAAAAAACGAAATATATCGTTTTTCTGATTTTTAAAATGAATTTATTAATTCATTTTAAAAATCAGAAAAACGATATATTTCGCAATATCGAAGCGTGGAGGAAAAAAAAACGTGACAGAAAAGGCGAACCAAATCGAGGACGAACAAGCGACAGCCGAAGAGAAAAAAGATCTTCCAAAATTCGTCTCGACGACTGATAGAGATAAAGCTAATACTAGCGTTTCGCAAATGTCGAGTATTTTTGAGAACTCTACAACGCACGTATCGGCGAAAGAGGTAAATTTCGAATTTACGCAAACATTTCATCTCGCATGCCTTATCTACGCCGAGAAATGAATTCACTAGAAGTTTTAAACGCATTACATCATCTCAGTGTCCGACATGCCGGGGTCTATCCTGCCGATCGACTGCCGAGGGTGTGGACGAGGTCGAATGCTATTGTCGCTAACACAGACGATCACGATCGACCTGATCAGCACTGGGTCGCCTTTTACATCGACGAATGCGGTACTGGAAAATATTTCGATAGCTACGGCTTGCCGCCCTTGGACTAAAGATTCCTTTTACGACTTCGCCGAAACTCCACCACGTATCGCTGGAATACGACGACGCTGCAAGGAATACTTTCTCAAACTTGCGGACAATACTGCTGTGTATTTCTATATTTTATGTGTAATGGTTATAATCTTAGCCAGTTTCTTAGTCTGTTTACCTCTGATTGTAAACGCAATGATCGATTGATCGCACAGTTATTTCATAAATTTTTTCTTCGTTGTAAATGTAAAAGAATTAATTCTCATGCTGTATGCCGTCATGTTCAATCGTCTACTCTTTTAAAAAGTAAAATATAAAATAAATATTTTATGTAATATAATTTTTCTTTTTAAAATAAACGTTTCTGATCATGTAAATTTCGTCCGTTTCTTACTCTTAACCTCATCCCCTTTTACAATAATCACCTTTTTCTCACGTATTTCCGATTTAGATAATGTTCATTAAAAACAAAATATAGAAAAATTTTTCTTTTAAAATAATGTTCGAATCAGCACACCGATTACGGCGACACGTGCCAGCGCGAACTTGTTCATTCCTGTTTTACCTCCCCTTTCTCCCTATATTGAAAGAAAGAGTCTCCCGAAAATTCTAGTAAAAGTCTTCGTCATAAATAATAAGAAAAAAACTCTTTCACTAAGACGTCAACACGTTGGAGACATCGAACTGCCGCAGCAAAAAAAAATGGCCTGCAAGACAAAAGCTGTGTGCTATTCATGTTCGCTGACCGTACCTTCCCCCTCTCCCCCTCGTAACGAACAAAATTCTCGGTCCCATTTTTCCTCTGTTTTTGCCATCCATCATTTTACCGTGGTATTCTTCTCTGCCGACACCCCCACCCTCTCCAATCGTCGCGCGAGCAACTATGGACCGAGCCAATCAAAACGCGACATTTAATTACCTCGCTATCCCACCCTCACGTCACCGGCCAATCAGAGCGCACCATTTCCCCAGACAGACCTGTCTAGGCCACGCCCACCTGGCGCCGGAGGTCGAGTGGAGGGGGTTTGTTTTGCCGGCCCATAGCTGTCCACTTACTACTTTCGTACATGCACGTACGTACATGCACGTTCGTACATACATACATACGTAAATACGTTTATACATGCATTACAAAGGAAGGGAAAAGAAATACATAATCAATACCTTAACGTTTTTTTTATTTAAAAGTTCTTTTGCAACCACCAGTTATATATTTTAAATACATTTTGTAACGCGCAATTCTTAACATGTTGTTCGCATCGCATAGTATTAGCAACATCCAGAATAGTTAACGATTCCATGTCTTCGTACACTGAGTCCAAGATCTCGTGCATGCGTTCTCGTTTATTGTTCAGAAGCAATTTCCATAGCCACGTTCGTTTCTCGCGGCCTTTGACGTACACGATAGCATCATCTTCAAATACAGCTGCAGTGATCAGGCGTTTCGCCTCGCTGTACGGGATCATCCCGTTCTCCCATCGCAATCCATGGTGATAAGCATTCAACCAGAAAGCTCAAGACCTGTCGGATCTTGTCAAAAATGGCACGGACTCGTAAAAATGTAATGTGTCAGAACGGCCCCCTGTTTCAGAACCGCCACTTCCTTCACGATAAATTTCTTGTTAACAATGAATCCTTGCAGATCCACGAACCTTGACACGAGCATGTTGTCGAGAAGACTGTGATCGGTTGCAACGTATCGTAGATTTTATATCGTGTCGGAGGATGCGCTTAGGTGATTATGCGCACAACGTTGGTCAATGGATTATACTGAAACACGCGATCGTGTATGATGAGACAATAGGCTGTTGTATTCGCAGGCACGTTCTCTTTACATTCAAAGTGTAATCGCACGTCCACGGTCCCACTCTTGACCGATTCGTTCTGTCGAGAGCAATCGATGATCACGAACGGGCCATTACGTAAAAAAGTCGTAAAGGTGAGACTCGGCTCGAGATACTCCTATCCGTAGTAGCCCTTGCAGAAACGTGCGTACAAGTCGTACAGAATCGCACATCTGTTTTTCTCGAAATCCAGATTCAAGTCATCGTACGAATAACATTCCGAGTTCAGGTAGAGTTTTGCGTTAGTTAACTTGCAGTCATCGAAACGACTTATATCCTCGGACATGATGTTTTTTCGACCTGTTTGCAAAGCGAAGATGACGTAGCGCGACTTCTCAAGCTGAGTAGCCGTCTTGATGGCCACGACTGCTTGGTTGTGCTCTGCAAGAGTGGAAACTCGTCCAGATCCCACGAGCGAAAAGCCATGCTCAGATATCGTCCGCTCTCCAGAGCGCTGAGCATTGCCAGCTTATTTATTTCGCTCAATAATACGTGCGGCATTCGCCACTGTATTTTCAATAATTCGAGTATCGGCTCTGTCGCAGGATCTCCCGTCAGGCAATTGTTGTCGTTGCGCTATCGTATTAAAATCAATTCGTGACGAGCGTTGATCACCACGCGTCTGTTATCTTTGCAGAATCCCAGCAGTACGTAGAGCGGTACACAGAAATTAAAGTATCCGGCTTCAGTAGTCTGCGCGTCCCAGCCAGCATTCCGTAGAATCACGCTTCTGTCGGACGACACTGTTACATAGTTTTTGAGCGTGCTAGTTATGCCAACGTTTCTGTTACGGTCAATCTCCGCACCGTTGAGTTCATATCGAATGTCATCAAATATGAACGCGACGCAATTATTTCCCAATACCACGTTAGCGCCTTCGACCGCTCTGTTCTTCCTCAGTTTTCCCTCTACGTATAGAAAGCTTTCGTACGGCAGTGTGTACAGATCCTGTTGCTGTATAGGTATTCATATATTATCGCTGTACCCGAACGTTGTGTTGGCGAACGGGTTGTACGTATGAGTCGCAAATGACGATGCGATCGTCGAAGATTGGCTCATCTTTAATGTTTAGGATATCAGTCATCTCAAATGTTGCGCACCGCGAATCCCAAAGACTTTACAAATGTAACGTTCGACGCGCTGAGCTTCTTCTTACCGATGCAGCTGGATGAGCGAGTGTTATCGAGCTGTGACGTAACCGGCCTTGTAAAGAATACGTTATCTCTCTACGTGAGCTCCGTTCCGTTTAGCACGAGCATCTCACGCTCGCGTTATCACTGTCGCTGTAGGACGTGCAATCTAACGGTGATCTCTTCTCCTTGAAAATCGAGCAATTGTCCGTTCTGGTCGACGACGTGTACCGTTAGATCCGTAATGCTCCGTGCGATGATCGGCAGGTAAATGATCTGCACCGGCCTTTCCGATATCTTATATCCTGGCGGCACACTCGGTGAAAATTCATGCAGCGTGTGCACGCTTTTGCCGTTGCTCTACGCGCCCGTGGTCACGTTACACTCTACGCGGATAACGTTTACGTTCATTATGTTGATTGACATGTCCGATTCGTGCCATCTTTGCGGTCGCAGTATACGTTTCGACGAGAATCCTAGCAGCGATCCGATGCTGTTGGGCCTGTCAAAGTTTATTCTGTATACACTTCTAATCTCGCATCTCATCGTGTTGTAGTTTGCGCGGAGCGTAATCGGGTATTCTCCACCGTCGTCATCGGTGTCGTTGTTGCTGTTGTTATTGTCGCCACGCACTACGTCAACGGTTTCAAGCGCGTCACGGCGCTTGCGTAAAATCGCGCGTTTCAAAAATTTATTTATATCTCGCACTTCGTACGAACCTTTGGGAATTGTAATTTCCGCGTCGTCTTTGGCGAAATAAAATTTGTTGTTCGATTCGTTCACGTTTGGTATCGTGTTATAAGTTTCAAAAATCGCCAGACCGAGTTCGTAATCGCCGTCACTCAAATTGGTCTCATTATTCCGCGCATAAAAGTATTAAGGTTATGATTACTGAAAACTAAATAATATTTTACAAGATATTTTACATTTTGTGTCAAAAAATTGTTAACTTCAAACCTTTATAACTCAAAAAGTACTTAATGAAAAAATGTTTTATTATAGTGTTTTGGAAAGTTATTATAGTGTTTTGAATTTTCAAAAAAAAAAAAAAATAACATATTTGATGTAAGTGTGGAGGTGTCTGACATTAAATTTAATAGTTCTTATTCCTCTTTGACTAATTTAAACAATAATTGGTTTATTAATTTAACATCAATTCCATTTCCATGGAAAGTTCAGTGTTTGTTGCAATTGGGAGAAAATTTCTCTCTTCCTTCTTTTAATGTAAAAAAGACTACTATAGAATTCATTAAAAGTATAGAGAATAATATTAACAGATTACATAGTAGCAGCCGATAGGATGTCAGAAATAGTACAATACCTATTATTAAGAATCTTTCTTCAGTTTTGAATCAAGCCGATAATTTAAAAAATAGATTAGTTGAAATGTGGAGAGAAACGGTTTCCTTTTTGAAGTGCAACACGGATATCATGCTCACAAGATCTGATAAGGGAAATACGACGGTAGCAATTGGTAAAAAGGAGTACAGACAAAAGATGTTGGCATTGTTGAATGATAGAGACACTTATGAAATAGTCGAGAGGGATCGGACTAATAATTTGTCGAGGAAATTGAGGGAGTTGTTGACTAGGTGGAAGAAAAAAGAATTTATTTCTAATTATACTTATAATAATTTAAATGTGAGCGAGGGTGTGTTACCTGGAGCTTATGGACTTCCTAAAATCCATAAACCAGGTACACCCCTTAGAATTATTATCTCAGCGATGGAGAGTCCACTCTACCCTTTGGCATCTTTTTTACACAAAATAATTTACAAGGTGAGCAGCAATTCTTCCAGTCACATAAAAAATAGTTTTCATTTGACCAGCGTTCTAAGAGAGACTAAGTTTGACAGTGATTTTATTTTGATTTCACTTGATGTGGTTTCTCTTTTCACCAATATACCGCTTGAATTAGCCCTGGATAGCATTTCTCATAGATGGCCTCTGATTTCAAATATTACGAACATAACTAAAGAAGAATTTAATGTCGCTCTAAGATTCGTGCTTAACTCGGCTTTCTTTTCTTTTGATGGGGTCATTTACAGACAAAAATTTGGAATGCCTATGGGTTCACCTCTGTCTCCAGTGATCGCTGACATTGTTCTACAAGACCTGGAAAGGAAAGCTTTAGATACTCTAGGTTTTTATATCCCGTTCTATGTCCGATATGTGGACGATATCGCCATGGGTATCCCTTGTGAAAAGACCTCAGAAATTTTAAATATATTTAACTCGTTCCACCCTAGGTTACAGTTTACGATGGAGATAGGTGGTAGCGAACTGAATTTCTTGGACATTACCATTATTAAAAGCAATGGGCGATTGGAGTTTGATTGGAATAATAAGCCAACATTTTCCGGTAGATACCTAAATTTTTTGTCACAACATCCTCTTTCACAGAAGAAGGGCGTGGTTATGGGAATGGTTGATAGAGCTTTCTTATTATCAGTTCCTAAATATCACAAAAAGAATTTAATTATTGTTATAGAGACACTTTTAAACAATGACTATCCGATGGATTTTATATTTAATGTAATAAGTGAACGTCTTAAATCTTTGTTACATGGGAAAACGTTGAAACAAAATATTGAGAACGAATTTTGTACAGATGACACAAGAAAGATGTGGTTCTCGTTTCCTTATGTGACGAAGGTTTCGGACAAATT
>NW_017297755.1:234650-242745 GCF_001594075.2 Trachymyrmex cornetzi | reverse complement strand
AATCTAAATTGAATATTGGCATTAGTATGTTATCTGCCTTTATCTTTTGTAGTCTATGCTTGGTGTGAATCTACATGTTGTGTTTTTTGACTTGTTCAATATGTAATTTCGTGAAGGTTGACTTACGTATGTTTCATGCTTGTATTCAAACGCTTTTCGGTTATGACTTATTCGCTTGTCGACCATTAGTGTGTTAACATGACATACCACGTTTCTCGATATAATTTGATTTAAAATTTATTTAATAATGACACACTGAGAAAATTTTACTTATTGTTGACGGTTGTTGATTTTGCGGCATTTGTTGTTAATTTGGATTATTTGTACATGGCTATGCGGGTGAGTGATTCACTGGTAATTTACAAAAAATTTTTTTGACACATCGTGGTAACAATTATTTTTTCTTCACACACAGAATACATCTGTGATCATTTGCCACTAGCTTTATCAATCTTGTGTCACGATTTGAAGAAGATGGAACGAGTGGTCACTCTCTAGTCTAGCTATGAAAATTAATATGACTGTATAGTTCGGATACATTGAAGATGGCTCGAAGGAAGGCCGAAACGTCTGAACAGAGTAATATGGAATAAATTCTTAACTCATCGCAAACGTCTACAGCGATTTCACTCTCATTAGCCCTTGATTATTTTCTCTTTTTTGATGCAATAAAATGTTGGAGGTTCCATTTTAAAAAATAAGGTTGACCTTGAAATGATCTTAAAGGACATGGTCAAGATCAAAGTCAAGGTCATTATCTTACTCCTCGCTTGAAACCATACAACTTTGCTATTGGACATTTTCTCCAAAATGCATTCTAACTGAAGATATTAGGGGGGGGTCCGATACTTTTCGATGACCCTGTATATCGCGCAGTTCGTACGATCTTTTGGGAATGACAATTTCCTCGTCGTCATAGTAAAACTTGTTGTTTGTCGAATTTATATTGGGTAGTGTATAGTACGTTTCAAAGTCCGTCAGACCGAGCTCGTAATCGCCATCACCCAAATCTACCGCCGGAAAGTAGCTCACTGTAAGGACGCTACTCTTGCCAGTCAACGTAAACGTCAGCGACATGTTTCAAACTAGCACTGAGTTAAACAGCGCAATGTCGGTCCTTAAATTGCTTATCAACCGACCGCAGAAACCGTAGACAAAGCTGTCCGCAATTGTTCTGGTTGTAACGCTGATAAGACGCGCGATTGTACTCGATTACACTGTTTGCCAGATATCGTTCGATTTCCTTCGGCGGCCGTAGATTGCCGAAACTGTCAAAGTATATGACGATATTCTCCCTTATCGCGGACGCCACCCAATGCGCACCGGGTCCCTCAGTATTGTCAAGATTTACGATACCGCTCTCGTTTTGATGTACTCCTTCGATCGGTAATGCAGTACGCATAAAGACACCTCTAAAATACGTAATGCGCATACGGTTTGCAAGTTGTTGCAATTGCCCATCGGTAGTTACTCTCCTCGGCATTTTTAACGTTTCATTGACGTTTCTTTTTTCTACGCGCGACTCCTTGTCCTCGCTTGTAGGGAGCGAGATAAATGCCGCGGCCTTCCATGACGCGATTATGACGTTGCAGTTCTTCCAGCTGACGCTGCGCTGTTTTGCTATCGTTTTCGGTCTTGGCGACTCCCGCCGCCCCGCCGACCAATGACCCAAGAACGCCGAGCAGCGGTAGAACGGGCAAGACGCCGCCGCGTTTCGCTGTCGAAAGAATCCTCTTGCTCTTCTTCTTCTTCTTCGTTTTCAAGCCCATACCAATCTTTGTTTTGGCCTTCATAGCTGCCCAAACGGCTGTGGCTGTGGCTCTTTCTTTGAGAGTCGAATCACTCTCGGTAATGCGTTTCCAAGCCTTCTCAGCGAGTATATTGTCAACCGCGTGTCGTTCAGCGAGATCGTTGCTGCGCGAATACGCTATATCATGCTCGTGACACGCAGCATTCAATGAATTAATACCTCGATCACCTCTGGCCAATCGCTTCTCCAATCGCGTTCGCGGATCGCAAACCTAATATCCGGGAATATGTAGTTCGAAGAAAAGCGCATTTATCGTACGATTTAGCAAGCCTCTCGACGGCATTCGATACAATTTTTTATCAAACGCGCTGGATCGTCGATATGCGTTTGATGAGCCGACAAATTGTAATGCTTCAGACACCGACGGTATCACTGTACCTTCGAATCTACTCGTATATGCTTGGGTAATCTGTCCCACAAGAGATCTATGCAATTTTCAAATTCCTGCAGCAGTAAAATTTTCGGTATGTATTCCAGCTCTTTTGAAGTTAAACTGTGCAGATCGTCTGACACGGCAAGAAACATTTTAATTACTGAACGATTTCGCTTTACGCGGCTCTATAAATACGCCCGCTCGCGATATCGTTTTCAGTATTTTGTGGAAGCAGGAAATATGCGGTTCGTGCGCCAATCGCGGATGATTAAAGTGACGAATCTCGATGACAAAGTACAAACCGATAAAGAGACGTGTAAGCATGGCAACGTGCTATCGACCTCTATACGCGCGATCGTCTGCGGACCGTCAAATTGCGGCAAGACGAACGTGTTGATAAGCCTATTGGAAAGTCCGCACGGCGAAGATTCGAGAACGTGTACGTGTACTCGAAATCGCTGCAACAGCCAAAATATCGATACTTGGCGAATCTGCTAGCTTCGATCGAAGAAATTGGCTATTTTACGTTCTCTAATAACAACGACGTCATTCCACCGAGCGAGGCGCTTCCGAATTCCATCTTTATCTTTAATGACGTGGCATACGACAAGCAGGACGCGATAAGAGAGTACTTTGCAATGGGACAACACGCGGACGTTGACTGCTTCTATCTCTGTAAGACGAACGCAAAGATACCGAAGCATCTTGTACGCGACAATGCAAATCTGCGGATCCTATTCAAACAGGATGGTACTAATCCGAAACACGTGTACAACGATCACGTGAATACCGACATGCTGTACGAGAATTTCTGCGATTTATATTGTAAATGTTGGCAGCAAAAGTATTGATTTCTAATATTTGACAAGGACAGAGCGCTTACCGATTGGCGATACAGAAAAGGATTTAATGACTTTGCGATACCGTGATGCGATCAGTTAATATCGATACGTTGACAACAGCAAAGACCGTGAGTAGCTAAGGAGATTGCGAAAACGATTGATTCGATTCGCAAAAAGTACCGCGCTTTTTTGAAAACTGGTAAAATGGAGGAGGGCATCGCATTGGAGAGGCACTTCAAACCTATTATCGACCCGCTGAAACAGATTGTCGAAGACACCGCTGACTCCTCCAAGGATATTATCATGACTGAAACAATCTTTTCGGGGGAAAACGAGGAACCAAAACCCAAAAGGAAACAACCAAGTTCTCTGTACCACTAACCTATACAGGCTTCCACGCCTGTAAAATCAATGTTGAATCGATCGAAAACCGTAGTACCCGCTTTGAACGAAATGTCTGAAATAATACAGCGGCATGAGTTATCGCACGACCATTTTCCCTCCGTCGAAGAAATTTTCGAGGTTACCGATGAACAGCTCGTGACATCTATTCGATACCTACTTCAAACATCCGAGTGTTCAAGAAAAGTTGCAAACAAACTATGGTCCGTTAGGACAGAAATATATGAAAGCGGTCCTGAGTGGTAAGAAAACCGTCAACATAGACGTTGTGTACGGAGTTTATTTCAGCTACGAGTTAACGATGCTCGGTGACAAACGTATCATTTTGCATAAAAACGATGATATAATTATAGATGGGAAAAGATATGATGGAACATCGGGCCTGTACGAGTTAATTTTCGTGAAATTTCCCAACGAAAGTATCTGTACGGATGATGACGTACACACCTACAGAAGCATTCTGTTGACGACAAACGCTCACAGCGGTCATAGCTCGAGTAATCACGTAATGGGTAGTAAGGGATACAAGTATAAAAACATAATAACGCCATTGGTGTCGTATAAAAAAGTTGGAACGGGAATAAACAAAAGAGCGAATTTACCGCGTACAATGACACTAAATGATAACAAGATCGACTATATCCATTGGGACGATTCCAACGAAATTGTAGATCGTCTGCGATTGCTCGAGGCCTCGCGCCAGGCTGGTCACAATGGTCACGACAACGAGATTTTGTCGATTATCGAAGAGCTTCGCGAAGCCGGTCTGATTATAAATTAACCTCGTTCTACACACATCGTTCAGCCGACATCGCAATGCCGATCAACAAGTTTGGGCTATCGCTTCGAGGAGGAAGTGAATCGCACTATCAGTGGTGTGGATTGCTCAGAAATTACGTGCGCGATAACGCTCTTTGCCTAGTCGCAGCCGAATTTGACACAAAGTCGCGCAAAATTCGACGAGTAGCGCTACTGATAGATGATGCTGACGCAGCAAACAAGCGATACGTGCAGCAGAGTGTTCAAGATTTGAAAGATCGTCTGAACGAAATCGAAAGGAAGATTGCAGCCTTACAAAATAATGTGCAGGTTTTGCTAAAAGAATTTGAAAAGACAATTCGAGAAGTGCATCGTGCCGAATAATTATTCATAATGTCTGAGAGACGACAGTTGGTTAATGAATTGCACGCTCCGACGAAAAGAAATTTTCCGCTTACGTACGTCAGAGTACACGCTTACGACGACCTGTGGCAGGCGGATGTGGTCGAGATGCGTCCATATAGACGATTCAACAGAGGTTACCACTACATTCTCACCGTTATCGACGTGCTGAGTAAGCACGCATGGGCCGTGCCGCTTAAAGCCACGAGTGGAAACGATGTGACGAATTCGATCGCAAAGATAATTCGAGACGATAAAAGATGTTTTAAACGAGAAATTTGCAGACTGACAGAGGGAAGGAATTTTACAACTCGGACGTGCAGAAACTCTTGAAGAAACACATCAACCATTATTCTACGTATTCCATAATGATGGCGTCGCTCGTCGAACGGTTCAACCGTACATTGAAGAACTACATGTGGAAACAATTTACGCACAACGGGAATTATAAATGGATTGATATCCTGCCGCGTCTCGTATCAAATAACAACGCGCGCAAGCATCGAACTATCGGTATGCGCCCCGTCGACTTTACCCCCGCGATCGCCGACAAGCTCTTAACCACGGTTTACAATCGCGTAAAGATTGCCGCAGCCGCGCATTACAAAGTGGGTGATTCGTTACGCGTAAGCAAATTCAAGACAGTCTTTGATAAAGGTTACACACCGAATTGGACCACTGAGGTGTTTATAATTATCAAAGTGCAGCAAACTAATCCAGTGACATATCTGCTGGAAGATTCTCGCGCGGAGCCTATCGCTGGAGGATTCTACGAATACGAATTGCATAGTGTCGCTAACACCGACGTGCATCTCGTTGAAAAGGTGTTGCGCAAGAGTGGGGACGAGGTTTACGTGAAATGGTTGGGATTTGACAATTCGCACAATTCGTGGATACATAAAGACAATGTGTTGTAAAACATATTTATTATACAACATATAAATATTATTATGCATATTATAAATATCATATACGCGTATTATATTTACATATACATATACATATTATATTATATTATATATATCATATATGTCATATACATATTAAACATATATTATACAAGACAAATGTGTTTTATTTACATCGGTAATGTCCCCATGGCAGCGTGTCGGTGGAACGGTATACCGCTTATCATCGTGAGGACTTAGAGCGATTTTTGTTTCCGATATGGTGTACACCTCGTGCAATTTCGATCTTATGCACGACTGCCTACACATCATTTCAATTGCGTCGTTCAAGCACTGCTTGTAATCTTCGAACGTTATAGACCTTGCTATAATGTTGCTCTTGACGCCCTTAGTCTTTTTTGTATCCTTCTTTCCTTTTACACGCAAGGCATACATTTTTGCTCTAAGTCCAATGAATTCAGTCATGATGGCACCGTTGTTCTCATCTTTCATAAGGCCTGGAACTTTTTTATTTACGAGCGGAATACCGTACGCGTTGTCAACCGTGTAATCACTCGTGTCAAATCTATTTATATTATGTTTCATGATCGAGTCCTATCGGCACAATCCCCTTCTCATCGATGTAGACATTGATGGAAATGTCGTTTAGAGCTTCAAATTTCTTAATTTGGCTCAATGTCATCGGAAATTCGATGCCCGCGAGATTCAGTACCGATGAGTAGTGCGGATATGACGATGTTCGATATGTATAACTTTCAACGGGATGCAGAGCGGCAACCACCGACCACGCGAAACACGCATTGTCTTGTGGATTGCACGTTAATTTACATTGATGTCATCACCGGATGCGTCTAAAATCTTTTTTGTAAGAGGTGCACTTTTGCACGTGTTAAAATGATGATGTCATCGCAAAACATGTTGTAACATGTTGAATGTCCTTGAAAAAAAATTTCTTATATTACGTTGACAAAGCAGTTATATATTTGCAAATGTTGCATTTTTCGCTGTATTAGATTAGATTGATGTCATCACCAGATGCGTCTAAAATCTTTTATTGTAAGGGGTGCATTTTTGCACGTGTTAAAATGATGATATCATCGCGAAATATATTGCAACATGTTGAATGTTCTTGAAAAAAATTCTTGCATTACGCTGACAAAGTTGCATTGGAACTTGCAAATTTACAGACGCTGCAATTTGCAGTATTAGATTACATTGATGTCATTACCAGATGTGTCTAAAAAATCTTTTTGTTACAAAAAATTGTTGGAGGGGATAAGATTTAAATAGAGAATGGTATAACGATATTGGATCAGTCGTCCCGACAGATTCGATTTGCAGTGATCTCCAGTGCTATCCGCCGGAAGTATGCTCCCCGCCGGAAGTATGCTGCACGCGTTCCCGGCGGTCCCTCCCAACGGTCAGCGCAGGACACCCGGAGGGGTTTTAATGGGTGCGAGTCTCACATAACCCCGGGATTCCGGAGTATGCATAGGCATTTCCCCTCCGTAATAAAAAAAAAATGATGTCCAGTGCTATGGATTCTTACGTTCAACATGAACCGCGCAAGTAAGTATTTCATTTGTATTTGTGAAAAATTTTTCTCTGTAGATTACTCATTCGTTTGTTCTCCTTTATTACAGCGCGTCTTCTCATACAATTTTGAGAAGAATATTCGCATTGAAACCGACAGTGTACAAGTTTCTAGAGATTGGGATCGCTGTGGCCCCTATTTCCTACGTGGAAATTACCATTGGCGACACCCGAGGCAACCGCATCGTCCTGCCTCAAGTTATGTGGACGGCATTTGTCAAAAAACGGGCGGGTATCGAGCAATTGATGCAGTCACCTACTCCATCATCATCATTAATGATTCAGGGGCTTCAAATAGAACTTGTCAAAATACATGATGTGGACAACGTGAAATTATCTTTGTGTAAGAAGTTATACATGAAACCGTCAACTATACTTTTGATGCTCGAACTCGAGCAATGTGTGGAACACGTATATTGTGAACTATGCCAATATACAAACGGTGTGAGGGAAAAATTTAAATATTTTGTGACTTATTTACGCCAAAACTGTATAAATAACAAGTATGATGCGATAAGCATCTTGCGTAAGATTTACGAAAAAAATTTATTATATTGAATGCGAATTGATAGTGTATACTGTGGATAATATTGTATATAATGCCTTACATGAAGAATAAATGCATATATAAATTGTATATCCCAAAGTTTGCAATTAATTGTTCCTTCCTTCCATTCCTTATCTCTACGGTATCATGTTACGCGCGTGTGCGCCATCGCGATCGACGGTATCGTCTCTTACTAAGAGTTTGATTCGTGCTATTAAATTGATTAATTGCGAGACTCAAATCGTAGAATAATTTTGCGTGAACAGCTATTCATGACAAGAAGTTGGATTGAATAAACGCAACGGGGAAGATTACGTATAATAGGAAAAGAGACGGTAAGTATGCATGGTAAGTATAGCGCACAGTGGGGACCGCGTCCGGAGGCAGCGGTAGAGACCGGCGGTAAAGACCGGCGAACCGCGCTCGGGGGCCGCGGCGGCGGTGGCGGCCTACGCGCGA
>NW_017297755.1:231095-234636 GCF_001594075.2 Trachymyrmex cornetzi | reverse complement strand
CCCTGCGGATACTGACTCCGCGTTATCCGATAACGCGCCGCGATGACGGATATACCATGCCTCCGCGGGCCCCGTAATTCTCTCCTCTTCCCGCGCGAATTTCCCGCGACGTTTTCCTCGCACACCCCCCGTGACGTCATCCCCCTCGCCATGTGACGTCATTCTCTTCCCCGACGTCATCCCCTTACCCCCCTGTGACGCCGTCCCCCTCACCCTGTAACGTTATCATATGTGACGTCACCCCCTCCCCTCTGTGACGTCATTCCCTTCACCCTGTGACGTCATTTTTTATGTCATTCCCTTTCCTCCCCTCCCTTGTGACGTCACACGCCCTCGTCAAGGGTACCCCCTCCACGCCCCTCACCATCCACGTTGCCCCATGGCTTTGAATTCCCCTTATTACCTTACTGCCGTACACGCGTAAGAGTACGACCTTTGGTATATACTGCAACTGCTCGGCGCTCAAGTCTCGAATATCGGAAGGATGACACAGCGCGAGATACATTTTGCTACTGTGCCATTCGCGGGTTCGCGCGCCTTTAAATAGTCGTTCGAGAGCTCTTAGTCTTTAGTGCGAGCATGAAATTCGTGCGGCAACCGCTGACGATACGCATCACAAACTGTTACGCGAAATCGCGAATGATGGAAGGTTGCGCGGAGAAGCGCAAGCATGGCGAAATGCTCCCGAGCACTATACGCGCGATTATTTGCGGTCCGTCGAATTGCGGTAAAACCAACTTTCTCGTAAACTTGCTCAAAAGCTCGGCGTACGTTTCGAGAACGTGTACGTCTACTCGAAATCGCTGCAGCAGCCAAAGTATCGATATCTCGAAAATTTATTTACGTCTATCGACGAAATCGGCTACTTTACGTTCAACAACAGTGACGTCATTCCGCCGAGCGAGACGCGTCCAAATTCTATTTTTATCTTTGATGATGTAGCATGCGATAAGTAGGATGCTGTGAGAGAATACTTCTCCATGGGCCGTCACGCCAACGTCGACTGCTTCTATCTCTGTCAAACGTACGCAAGGATACCTAAACATCTGATACGCTACAACGCGAACCTGCTGATCCTGTTCAAACAGGATGGCACCAACTTGAAACATGATTACAACGATCACGTGAATACCGACATGTTGTACGGCGAATGTTGTGCGTTGCGTCGTGATACGCTATACTGTTGGCAAAAAAAATACGGATTTCTAGTGATAGATAAGGACAGTGCGCTTAAAGACGAGAGGTACAGAAAAGGATTTAACAAGTTCGCGATACCGTAACATGATCAGTCGTTGTCGATACTTCATCAAAGACACACATGACAGATGTGCACGAGCGTGAAAAAATCGCGAAGGAGATCGAGAAGATGAGCGAGTCGATCCGCAAGAAACATCGCGCCCTGAAAACCGATAGAATCGAGGAGGACATGGCGTTGAACAGGCATTTTAAGCCTATTATCAAACCGCTGCGACAGATCGTTGACAGCCCCGGTGTGCGCGCGATAAAGGGACAGTCGCGCGACAATGACGCAGCGTCTGCCCTCAAGCGTGTGAAGAAGGAGGAGGAGGAGGAGGTGGAGGAGGAGAAGGAGAGAGAGGAAGCGAGCGAGACGTTCGAGCGTTTCGCGACCCCGCGTAAATTCGATGATCGATCGTGTACCACCGATAAGCTCTACCCCGCGTACGACGATCGTACAGACGATAGAATCGTTGGAGAACGTTTTCGAAACGACGGGTGACTCGCTAGTAACGAAGGTTCAAAATCAGCTACAAACGTCAGAAGGTCGAGAGGAGTTCCGAATCGGCTTTGGGCCGCTGAGCCAAAAGTACGTCGAGGCTGTCCTGAGGGGAGACAAACGGAAGAGCGGTATAGATTATGTGTACGGCGTTTACCTACACAGGGATGGATTGATGTTTGGCAATAAACGTTTCGAGGTGGATGACGCGGACAATATAATTATCGACGACGTACGATACACCAGTACACCCGGTCTTTACGAGTTGATTTTCAAGCGAATTCCCGATGATCTCCTCTACACGGAAGACGATATGAAAAAGTACAAGAGCATGCTGCTGGCGACGAACGCGCACAAACACAAGCATCAGTCTCATGGCCGATTATTGAGCAACAGAGGATACAAGTACAAACACATAATCGCACCGTTGATGTCGATGACATCCAAGAAACAGAGTAAGAAATCTGGAAAGGGATTACCTCGCGCAATGACGACAACGCGATCGATTACTGGGACGATCCCAACGAACTGGTGGATCATCTACGATTGCTCGACGCATCGCACCGAGCGGGCAACAACGCTCACGACAACGAGATGCTGTACATCATCGAGGAACTTCGCGAAACCGGTCTTATTATAAATTAAATCGTGTATCGACGAAACGAGTGGCGTCAGCGAGAAATAATACTTTTTTTTTTCTTGCACCCTGTGTATTACGCGTCGAATCATGAAAAAGAGAAAAGTTGGCGCCGAGAGACGTCGGCTCGTCGAGGAATTGCACGCTCCGGCGAGAAGAAATTTTCCGCGAAGGCGTGTCATAGTCCAGGGATACGACAATCTGTGGCAGGCTGATATCGTCGAGATGCGTCCGTACTCGAGTTTTAACAGAGGCCACCACTACATACTCACCATCATCGATGTGTTGAGCACGTACGCGTGGGCCGTACCACTCAAGAGCAAGGGTGGAAGCGAGACGGCTGACACTATCGCTGACATAATTCGAGCGAGTGGAAGATGTCCGAAAAATTTACAAACGGATGTGGGGAAGGAGTTTTACAACGCCGATGTGCAGAAGATCTTGAAAAAACGTGACATTAATCATTATTCCATGTATTCGACGTTGAAAGCGTCAGTGGTCGAGCGGTTCAATCGTACACTCAAAAACGACATGTGGAAGATGTTTACACTCAACGGCAATTACAAGTGGGTCGACGAGCTGCCGCGTCTGGTATCAGATTACAACGCGCGTAAGCATCGCACCATCGGCATGCGACCCGCCGACGTAACTCCCGCGATCGCCGAAAGACTCTTGGACACGGTGTACAGCGCGATAAAAATCGCTGGTCCGGCAAAATTCAAAGTTGGCGATTTGGTATGCGTGCGCAAGTACAAGACGGTTTTTGAGAAGAGCTACACGCCAAATTGGACCACCGAGGTGCTTACGATCGTTAAAGTGCAGCGTACCAATCCCGTAACCTATCTACTCGAGGACTATCGTGGAAAACCCATCGCTGGAGCGTCTACGAGCACGAGTTGCATCGCGCTACTCATCCGGACGTATATCTCGTGGAGAAAGTACTGTGCAGAAAACGAGACAGCGTGTACGTCAAGTGGCTGGGATTCGATGGATCGCACAATTCGTAGATACACAAAAGCAATGTCGTTTGATACCAATTTGATTCGTGTATTTTTTTTCTTCTATACATATAAAAAATATATTAATATAAGTATATAAACGTTTTTTTTTATTACTCCTCTTTCATCTTCGTTTGAAGTATATATATATATATATATATATAAAATACT
>NW_017297755.1:224640-230454 GCF_001594075.2 Trachymyrmex cornetzi | reverse complement strand
TTTTTTTTTTTTTTTAAAGACAAAAACTGTAATATATGTCACTAACTTAACTCCACAACATGATTAACAAAGCTCATGTCATTAGGTAACGATATAAAACACAGAATATAACCTTAGTCGCAAATAAAAACTAATAACCTTAATTTGTAAACAAAAAAAAACAAAAAAACCACTAACTAAACGTAACTTTACATGATTATCGAAGCCCGGGTCAATCGATGACAGTATAAAACACAGATTATAACATTAGTCGCGAATGAAAACTAATACGCTTAATTCGAAAACTAATTACTAAAACATAACTTAACGTTTCGGCTCTTGGATCGAGCCATCTTCAGAAGTACAATAAATTCGCTTGTTTTAAAATTATCAGTAGATCTGCAAATCCATCGAAGCAAGACAAAAGACTCAAACACATTTAAGTGTCATTGGAAAATTACTCTAAAATGGATTAGTATAATTAATAATATTGTTTATCAAATTCTTAATATATTCACAAAGCAAACGATGGACTCAGAGATTACAGCTCAAAAGTCAAGACATAACGGATATACTGCTCGTTACATTTTTAGATTCTGTGAACACGTCTACACACAGTCAAATCCAACACACGTCTGACATCGAAAACACGTATCAGTGTCACATTTTGTTTATGATAGGCAAGTACGCTTTATGTAGACCTTCTGTATCGGTTTGCAAATTCAAACTATTTGTTTGTTTCTTAATGTTGACCATTTCAGAAATCAATCTCTTCCTGTAGATAGGTTCTTCATCCAATATCTTCACATCATCCCATCGAAAATCGTGATTGTTGAATAGTCTATGCTCCGTGACTACCGACCGTGTCGCTGATTTGTGTCTGATATGGTTTCGATGCTCCGAGATTCGAGTTTTTAACTGCCTACCAGTCTGTCCAACGTACGACGCGTCGCAATCATTGCAAGATATCTTGTACACTACATTGCTTTTACAATTCTTCTTTAAAGCATCTTTCTGTACTTTAATGTACTTGCCCATTTTGTTCGGACTGCGATAAGATACTCTGATGTCATTACAATTGAATCTTTTAAATTTTTCCGTATGAAAGGGAATGAAAGGTACCGTCAACCAAGATACTGTTTCTTTGTTATTAGAGATATCAGTAGACGTCAGTTGTGTGACGTGTTTGGATTTTAATAAATGTTTTATTCGTTGATTTACAGTCTCAAAAATAAAAGTTATCGGATAATCATTATCTAATAACGTATTAATAATAAAAATTAAATTTTTGGAATGGAATTTGTAGTCAGACAATAAAAATGCTCTGTCAACAAGCGAAAACACCGTGCCTCTCTTCTGTGAAAGTGGATGATTCGAGAGAAAATTCAGAAATCTACCCGAAAAAGTAGGTTTACGGTACCAATCAAAAACAAAGTTGTTATTATGTATGAAAATTGTGACATCTAAGAAATTAATCCTATCATCACCCCTTTCTACAGTGAACTTCAGACGAGGGTGGAATTCGTTGAACTTTTTAAATAATGCGTCAATGTCAGACGGAACCACTGCCATGCAAACGTCGTCGACATATCTATAGTAAAACAGTGGGTCAGTATTAATTTTCGACAACGCCCATCCCTCCAATCTTCTCATCACTAAATCAGCAATGATGGGAGACAAAGGAGAGCCCATGGGTGTGCCAAAACATTGCTTATAAATTCTGTTATCAAACACAAAAAAGGTTGACTCAAAAACCAACTGCATAGCAATCAAAAATTCGTTTTTAGGCATAGAACAATGGAGTGTCACAGAATGATTACAGTTGGGAGAGGGTTTTGCACTGCCTTATAACAAAAAAAGTAACATCGTGCTTGAATGTAAAAGCGTGGAGAATAGCACTTTGAGAATGCCTATCAATCGTAAAGTCATGGTTACTAACAACACGATTCCTATTCTGAATGGCATAATTTCTAATCCAATTTTCAGGTCTCCTTCTAACCTAAAATTAAAACAGATGGAGTCGTATACCAGCGAGTTCATCTCCACACATCCTAATATTATTTTCACACACGCTGATAAGGGAAACGTAACAGTTGCCATGGACAAGGATTCATACATTGATAATATGAATATATTATTTAGTGATAGAGATACTTATACACCCGTTAAGAAAGATCCGGTTAGAAGTCTCATTACATCGTTACGTACGCTGCTCACCAGGTGGAAAAAGAAGGGATACATTGATGACTTAGTCTATAGAAAATTATATTGTAGCGACGGAGTATTGCCCAGAGCCTATGGTGTGCCAAAGATACACAAACCACATTGTCTTTTGAGAATTATTGTATCGTCTGTCGGCAGCCCCCTGCATGCGTTGGCGACTTTTTTGTATAGAATATTGTTTGAATCAATCCCTCAGACCGGAAGTAATATAAAAAATAGTTTTCAATTGATTGCAAAATTAAAAGACTTACCGATTCATGATAATTATAGTCTAGTCTCTTTTGATGTGGTTTCGTTATTTACTAATGTTCCGTTGAATATTGCACTTGATTGCATCAATGATTTTTGGCATTCTGTGTCACTCCATTGTTCTATGCCTAAAAACGAATTTTTGATTGCTATGCAGTTGGTTTTTGAGTCAACCTTTTTTGTGTTTGATAACAGAATTTATAAGCAATGTTTTGGCACACCCATGGGCTCACCTTTGTCTCCCATCATTGCTGATTTAGTGATGAGAAGATTGGAGGGATGGGCGTTGTCGAAAATTAATACTGACCCACTGTTTTACTATAGATATGTCGACGACGTTTGCATGGCAGTGGTTCCGTCTGACATTGACGCATTATTTAAAAAGTTCAACGAATTCCACCCTCGTCTGAAGTTCACTGTAGAAAGGGGTGATGATAGGATTAATTTCTTAGATGTCACAATTTTCATACATAATAACAACTTTGTTTTTGATTGGTACCGTAAACCTACTTTTTCGGGTAGATTTCTGAATTTTCTCTCGAATCATCCACTTTCACAGAAGAGAGGCACGGTGTTTTCGCTTGTTGACAGAGCATTTTTATTGTCTGACTACAAATTCCATTCCAAAAATTTAATTTTTATTATTAATACGTTATTAGATAATGATTATCCGATAACTTTTATTTTTGAGACTGTAAATCAACGAATAAAACATTTATTAAAATCCAAACACGTCACACAACTGACGTCTACTGATATCTCTAATAACAAAGAAACAGTATCTTGGTTGACGGTACCTTTCATTCCCTTTCATACGGAAAAATTTAAAAGATTCAATTGTAATGACATCAGAGTATCTTATCGCAGTCCGAACAAAATGGGCAAGTACATTAAAGTACAGAAAGATGCTTTAAAGAAGAATTGTAAAAGCAATGTAGTGTACAAGATATCTTGCAATGATTGCGACGCGTCGTACGTTGGACAGACTGGTAGGCAGTTAAAAACTCGAATCTCGGAGCATCGAAACCATATCAGACACAAATCAGCGACACGGTCGGTAGTCACGGAGCATAGACTATTCAACAATCACGATTTTCGATGGGATGATGTGAAGATATTGGATGAAGAACCTATCTACAGGAAGAGATTGATTTCTGAAATGGTCAACATTAAGAAACAAACAAATAGTTTGAATTTGCAAACCGATACAGAAGGTCTACATAAAGCGTACTTGCCTATCATAAACAAAATGTGACACTGATACGTGTTTTCGATGTCAGACGTGTGTTGGATTTGACTGTGTGTAGACGTGTTCACAGAATCTAAAAATGTAACGAGCAGTATATCCGTTATGTCTTGACTTTTGAGCTGTAATCTCTGAGTCCATCGTTTGCTTTGTGAATATATTAAGAATTTGATAAACAATATTATTAATTATACTAATCCATTTTAGAGTAATTTTCCAATGACACTTAAATGTGTTTGAGTCTTTTGTCTTGCTTCGATGGATTTGCAGATCTACTGATAATTTTAAAACAAGCGAATTTATTGTACTTCTGAAGATGGCTCGATCCAAGAGCCGAAACGTTAAGTTATGTTTTAGTAATTAGTTTTCGAATTAAGCGTATTAGTTTTCATTCGCGACTAATGTTATAATCTGTGTTTTATACTGTCATCGATTGACCCGGGCTTCGATAATCATGTAAAGTTACGTTTAGTTAGTGGTTTTTTTGTTTTTTTTTGTTTACAAATTAAGGTTATTAGTTTTTAGTTGCGACTAATGTTATATTCTGTGTCTTATATCGTTACCTAATGACATGAGCTTTGTTAATCATGTTGTAGAGTTAAGTTAGTTACATATATTACAGTTTTTGTCTTTTTTAAAAAAATTTTTTTACTCTTACACCGTCCCGTTTTTTTTACTGTTAACTTGTTATGAGAAGAGTCCTATATTTCTTGTTATTATTGACTTTATATTCACGCAACATTTTCCATCTTAATCGGTCCATCCAACCGGGATTGATCCATAATGGCTGATGGCAAAGAATGATCCGTAAATGCGTAAATTTGTCTTAGTCGTCCAATATCAATCAGAATAATAAATCTATCGGCTCTTACTTTATCTTGTAACTTAATGTACGCAAAATGCCGGATTATACTCTGAAAGAAATTATTGATATTGTTCTGGTACTTCGAGAATGCCATAATAATTATCGACAAGCAGCGGTATTGTACCGTAATCGATTTCCTCATAGACGACATTCAAATCATTGTACGATTTCCAGACTTGTATTGCGTCAACGACAACGTCAACGTCAAAAACGACAAAGACGTCATATTAACGTACCAGAAAGGGATGACAGTACTTGCCGTATTGGGAATGATAGCTATTAATCCACGGGTGTCAACGAGGCAAATCGAAAGAGAATTAGGTATTCCGAAATCAACAAGTCACAGGATCTTGACCACTCATAACTTCCATCCTTACCATATCACTTTGACACAACAATTAACACTCAATGATTTTCAACAAAGACTAGAATTTTGTAGGTGGGCACAAATAATGTTAAATCGTGATCGAACATTTTTCAGATTTGTTTTATTTAGTGACAAAGCAACTTTTCTCAACAATTAAATCGACATAATTCTCATTATTGGTCTGTTAAAAACCCACGTTGGTATAGAGAAGTTAATCATTAACATCGCTGGAGCCTCATTGTATGGTGTGGCATATTAAACGGAAACCTTTTCAGCCCTTATTTCTTTGATGAAAATGTTAATGGTAATAATTATTTACACTTTCTACAACAAAGATTGCCGGCGTTGCTTGAAGATATCGATCTGGATACAAGACAACGTATGTTCTTTCAACAAGATGGTTCGTCTGCGCACTGGAGTAGAAGAGTTAGAAACCATTTAGATCTCACATTCCCAGGTAGATGGATAGGACGCGATGGACCAGTGTCAAGGTTTCCTAGATCCAGACTTGTCAAGTCTAGATTTTTTTTTATGGGGATACTTGAAAAACGTAGTATATTCAAAAACACCCACAACAAGAGAAAATATGATGGAGCGTATAACTCTTGCTTGCCGTAGCATTCCAAGAAATATACTTTTATCGATAGTTGACAGTTTTGAACGTGGAGTTCAATTATGTGTGGATAATAATGGACAGATATTCGAACACTTATTAAGATCATAATCATTTCACATGAAAACTATATTCTGATATGAATCGACCGGATCAGCCCCGATCTTGCTTTAATCGGCTGGATCGGCTCCGATCTTACTTTAGTCGGCCGGATCAGCCCCCATCTTGCTTTAGTCGGCCGGATCAGCCCCGATCTTGCTTTAGTCGGCCGG
>NW_017297755.1:217566-224567 GCF_001594075.2 Trachymyrmex cornetzi | reverse complement strand
TTAGTCGGCCGGATCAGTCCCAATCTTGCTTTAGTCGGCCGGATCAGCCCCGATCTTGTTTTAATCGGCCAGATCATTCCCGATGTTGCTTTACAACTTAACTAGTACTTAACGAAAAGTAACTTAATTATAGTGTTTTGGAAAGCTCTCGAGATGCGCTGTATGAATATGCAATGAAAAATAAATGGTTCTATTTAAAAAATTAAAGTTGACTTTCACGTGACTTTCAAAGGACTGTCCAAGCTCAAATCAATGGCACCATCTTATGTCCCCCTTCGAGTCAACCAACTTTTGTTTGAAACATTTTTGTCTACTGAGTTTAGTTTTCGACATATTTGGCTGGATAATTTAAAATGGGACACCCTGTATATGATACTTATAAGTGTATGATACATATAAATATAAAAATGTTGAAAAACATACACAAAGTGCAAATTAAGGTAATACATAAGAAATAGTAATACATGAAGCATAATAGTAAAAATAATAATAGTAAAACATATACCCTGTATGAAAAAACATAAAAGCATATTACAAAGGAATCCGCCAATGCCCCTATGGTAACGTCTCAGGTCGAGTCAGGTACGACGTATCGTTCGTCGTCATATGGACTCAGAGCGATTTTTGATTCGGATATCGTGTATACCTCGTGTAATTTAGAACGTATACACGATTGACGGCGAGTCATTTCGATCTCTTCGTTCAAACACCGCGTGTAATCTTCGAACGTTATTGTTTGTGCTGCGACGTTACTCTTTACACCTTTCGCCTTTTTAGTATCTATCTTGCCGTCCACCATCACCGCGTACATCTTCGCTCTGAGTCCAACGAATTCGGTCATTAAGGCACCGTTGTTCTCGTCCTCCATCAGGTCTGGTACTTTTTTGTTCGCAAGAGGCATATTGTACGCGTTGTCCGCCGGATAATCTCTCGTGTCGAATCTAGCGATATCGCGTTTCATAGTCTCGTAAACGTCCTCGCATTCTAGACGGTATATAAGACTGTCCGTGTTCGTGTACATGATCTTACATTTATCTTGAAACATCGGTGACATGTACTCGTAGTGAAATTCGTACAAGCAGACTTTCGATATGTCGAGTATGCACATACCCACGTAAATCGACTTGTTGAACTTCACCTCGAGTTTGCGCAGTTCGACGGCGATCAAATTTTCCGCAAAGACGCTGCGGCTGTGGAAATTCGGTTTCGCGATCATTGCCTCCGCGCCATATCGCCCGTCTCATTTTGTTAATAATTTTACGTCGACGTGATTTCGAACATTCTCCATAGTTTTGCCGAATACCGCGTTGTTCATTAATTTATACAAATTTTTTTCGAAATCGTTTTTCGCGCGCGTTCTAAATTGTGTATTAAGTTCAATGTAATCGTGGAGCCAGGCGAATTGAGTGAATTGTAACACCCGGTGGATCTTTGTTATGCGAAGACCGTGACGAGTACATTGCTGCAGGTTGCAGTAGTGGATGACGTAATGCTGCTTATCGTACAGCGTCGCTAGAAGTTTATTCTCGCGCTTGCCGGATGGCTTATTGCGCATCGGACAGAACGGTTGATCAGTGTGTCGGTCGTGCAGATGCTGTGGATACTCGAGATCGACCTCGAGAATATAACCTGTGGACGAATCCGGAGCGATCGCGCTCACGTCAAAGTTCGCAGCGTCTTCGACTCATCGAAATTCGGCGTACGGCAAAGGTTGATACATCGCTCATCCGTACAGATTATTCACGTCGTAGTACATAAGGTACGACGACGGTTTCGATGAGTCGTACGAACGCATGTACTTATTATTATCCTGCGCGTATCTGTCGGAACATTGACTGAGGCCACTGCGTATACCGCGCTCGATAAACATGACCATGTCGGTGAGCAACTCAAATCTTACGCGCGTATGTTTCAGCATGGCGTCCCACGTGAAACCTGGTAGTGTATAATAATGCGCGGGATCGAGACCGTAACTCGCGACACAACTATTGCGGAAATTTTCGAAGCTGTCGGCTAATAACAAGACATCGATTTTCAAGTACAAATCGCTGTACTCGTCGAGCGTTCGAATGGGGAATCGCTGCCATACGTTCACGGCGTGAGCGTAATCGCTCTCGGATACTATATCGCCCATCAATGAACTGAAAAATAATTCGCGCGGCGGTAAGCGCGTGTCCTGCAATTTTTCAATGCAGTCAATGTACTCGTACGGAAAGACACCTTTACGGGTCAATAATTCAAACTCTTCGTCTTACAAGGTTAAAAATTCCGAACGTACAATTTTTAATTTATCTTTGTCGAGATACGACGATTTATCAAGACTTGCACTTAGAAATTTGAAGGAATCAATAAACTTTAATTTTACACAATTTTTTCGAAAATTCTTTTTATTTTTGTCTTTGGTGCTATCGACATGTTTCGTAAACGAAATGTATTTTTCCTTCGTTATCGGAAGGAGATCTACATTTCCATCGTACGCGGTAACAATTTCTTTAATTATAAAGTGCGCGTCGTACTCCGATAAATTGTGAAATACAACCGGAATATACAGCGAATTTTTATAATTTAGATTACAATTGGAATGCGCTGGACCGCGATATCTACCGGTTAAGTGACAATGATCGCGGACTCGCGTATTGTCCGGCGCGAACAGTTTCTAGCAGATATGACAACGTGTCGCGGTGCGGTACGCCTCCTGTTGCTATTTAGATAACGTTTCCATGAACACGTTAGCGGATATGATATCTTTTACGCGATGCGCCAAATCGTTGAGTTGTCACGCGAACTACGTGATGCAATCGTTATCGCGACGGAACTGATACGATAATAATGAATTGTCGTACGAGCAGTGCACGTAGTATCCTGTACTAAACGCTTCGTGTCGCTGATACGCGTACGACGTCGGCGCGTCTACCTTGTCAGGCTCCGTTTTCCGCAGGACGCACTCCAGGTCGGCGTAGACGATGAACGGCATTCGTTCCTGGTTGCGGTGGTTGCTGAATTCGAGCCACTTGTCGCCCGCGCTCGGCAGTCGGATGGAGCAGTCGTTCATCTTCTGGTAGTCAACTTCGTGCGTCTGCAATTTTTCGTTCGAGCTAAATTAATGCAGACACCTGTAAAAATAGAGAAATCATTTTTTTCCACATATTGTTTTTTATTTTTTTCTTATTATATTTATTTTTCTTATTATACTTATCGATCGCAGAAATATTTCTTGTTTTTTTTCCTGGTAAGTTGTGAGCTCACGAGGCGCGACAGGTTCTTTATCCATGCAAAGTGGGCTACAATATCGTTGTGTGGATCTTGCAGGTACAGGAGATTGATGTGTTTCTCCTTCTTGTCACCGGTGAGGCGTAGAGGAAGGACCTGTCCATTTTCAATGCTGTATATGTACATTGATCGACACCGCGTTCAAATGTTCGAATTTCGGAATGTCTTTTAATGTCATCGGAAACTCGATACCTGCGAGATTTAACACTAAGTTAACTAGTGTAATGTGGATACGACGATTTTTTATCCACATTTCTTTCTATGGGGTACAGAATGGCGACCACCGACCACGCGAAGCACGCATTGTTCATGAATTTCACGTTGATCACCGCCTTCTTTAACATAATTGCTCGCGACAGTTCGATGTGACATCCCACGTGCATGGGATTTAATATGTTCACGTTAACAATCAAATTGTGGATTCGCGACAGGGCCCACCCACTTTTGCGTTCTTAGAACTCTTCGAGCGATGTCAAGATAGGCTCGACGACGTTCCGTTCGTACCACTCGCGTATATCGGTGCATCGATAAATCTCAATGTTTTTCGTAATTATGCTCTTGTAGCACGTTTATCCTTCGTCGCGAACTCACCGTTGAACGCGGCGTTCACTTTTACACTGTCGTGTCTTTCTACAGCGTCTCGCACTCGCTCGAACACTATATTGCCAGCCTTCCAAAAACTGTCGCGGCTCGATGTGATTAGAGTTTATCACCGCGCCTATCACTATACGACTCTCGAACGCGGCGTCGATCTCTCGCCATACAAGAGATTGCTCGTTGCCACTCGCGTACCCGCTACTCGCGTACCCGCCACCAATGTGCACGAAGCGTCGCCCCAATTGTGTCTTTGCACTCGCGAGTCGTGCGATCCTCGCCACCGCGGATTGTCTATGTCCAACAGGCGCGGACGCTTGACACGACAAAGTTCTTCGAGCCGCTCGATGCACTCGTCGCATCGTTGCAGCCACGCGAAACACTCCGCCAGAGTGACGATCTGGTCGCACTGCTCCAGCAGTTCGCGTTCCACTCGCTCATGATTTTCCATGTCTTTTTTTTTTTATTTTTAGATCACGTTGCACTCTTCCACGGAACACTTGCACGTGACTCGTTCACACACGTTGCACCTCCGCTTCATATCTATAATTGTATAGTACATTCGCGCCATGTGATATTTTTTTAATGCGGAACGGCATGGATCACACTGAAAGCATTCATCTTCACACATGTCGTGAAAAATATATTTTTCTTTTAAAGCAGGGTCTCCCTCCTAGCAGTAGGTCTCGTGGTAGCAATTTAGCATACTTGCATCACCGCCTATCGACAGATTGGCTATTTTTTCACCACCCGCGGGAATCGTAATGTTCCTGTAGCAATGATAAACAGTCTCCATCGCGATTTTCGACACACAAAAAAATCGTTGTCTGTTAAACTGTGAGTTTTATATCTATTTTCAAAGTCATCATTCTCGCAATGTTTGTTGAATAACCGCGTGTACACTTTCTGTCGCGCGAATAAAGGCCAGGAATGAACGGGTTGGCGACAAATTTTTGCCTGTTCCATGACACGCTGGCCACATATTCCTAACTCTCGATCGCGTAGGAATTGCACCGGTGATATTCGCACACTTGTGTCTCTCTCTGTCGCGGATTTTTCTAGAACACGTATCGCATCTTTTCTAGTATACCGTATATCTATGTTTCGTTCACAATACCGTACATCCATGTTTCGTTCATAATGTTGTTCGCAATAGTTTTTTAATTTGTGCACTATGGACACTTGTTGCACGGATATATAGTGTACATTACCACTCTGCAATTCGTGCAAGATCGGCCGTTTAACGCATCAATATAATTGATATTATGCTTCTTTATAAAATACATTCTCACACTGTCGATATCAGCCAAAAGGACCATGCATGCTGCACATTCGGTTAAAGCACCACCCGTTGTGTAGTAGGACTAAATCATGCTGTGTTTGGTACGGCCGTTCAGTGCACGGATTTCCGGAGAAGACACAAATTTTTCTTCAAGATCTGTATCGTATTCGCTCGCGTCACTGGCAAAACCCGTATCGTCGGATAGCACTTCTTCTTCGTCGGAATCTTGGTCCATTATCTCCGCGAAATCTACTTCCATTTCATCAATAACTTTGAACACTTCGTCTCTGATATTCGTGAATTGTTCCTCATCCATGTTTCTAATAAACTCGGCTATGTCCTCAATGTTTCCGATATTTTCAAACTCTACATCGTCCACGTCCACGTCCTCAACATTCGCAAGATGGTCAATCATACTTTTTTGCATTACACTTATCTCGATTGATTCGGTAATCATACAGGGCACCAACCGAGGTACCGCGCGATGATGACCCATTATATATTCCATTTGAAACTTCTTTGTCCCTTTGTCCACCCATTATTGGGTCGCAGCGTGTCACTTCTTAGAAAAAAATCGCTATCGACGCTTCTCTTAACGCGTCGTGTCATATTCGCGACATGTTACCGATCTCCTAAACAAAATATCTTATTCGCATTACAGTACCGCGACGCATTTCGGGGTTGGTGTGGGGTTCGCGGCGGTGGCGGCGACGGCGGCGGCGACGGTGGCGACCGACAAACGCATTTTTTCTGGTGTTTATGTAAACACCCGATAACACCGGGGTCTTCCAGCGCCTCCCCCCTCCTTCCCCGCGCCATCAAGCACGCCCCGCGCCTTCCCCCGCGCGCCCTCAAGTACCCCCCGCGCCCCTCACTCCCCTCGCCTACAGATTATTCAGAACCCTCTTTGCTATACTATTCCCTTACTCCTATTTTTTCTGATTTCGGCGGCGTAAATCCCAGCGCGGCGTATTTGCAAGAGTTACCTTATATACACAATCAGCAAAAAAATGTTTCAAAAATGTTTTTTAAACGTTTCTTTCATTGCAAAAAACGTTTTAAAAACATTTAAAAAATGTTTAATTAATGGGATAGATCCTTTTTTATTCATTAAAAAAATGGTTCTTTTTACATTTAAAAAACATTTTAAAAACATTTTTTTAACATTTAAAATCCGTTTATTTTACATTAAAAAAATGTTTATTTTAAATTAAAAAAACGTATTTTTAACACTTCATAACATGATTTTTTTATATTATATGAATGATTTCTAAAAATGATTTTTTGACATTAAGTATGTTTTTTTCGTGACATTGGTAATTACCAATTGATATAGGGCTATGTCACCAAAAAACATGTGTTTAATGTCAAAAAATCATTTTAAGAAATCATTCATATAATATTAAAAATTCATATTATGAAGTAATGTTATGAAGTATGTTATGAATTATCTAAAAATTTAAACTTGTGCTTTGCGGATCACAAGTCGAAGATATGTACATTCCGCTGTATTTTATATTAAAGTTGTTTAAAAACTTGCACGCTTATAAAAGGTTACGTTATAAATGGATCCTAGTCCAATATTTGTATTTACTTTTCGCAAGTGGGACATCAAAAGATTGCTCGTGTCTTAAAGAATTCAAAAAAAGGTTTCATTATTTTTACACTTGCTTTTTATCCAAAATTCACAAAAAAATTTGAAAATTATGACGAAAAGAATATATTTCAGTTACGTGAAAAGAATATATTTAAGTTACGTGTGCATATATGTTACAAAAAATTATAATAAATGTGAAATAAATGTAAAATAAATGTGAATTAAATAGAAAATAAATCAAGAGACACGGTAGTGTCT
>NW_017297755.1:217026-217389 GCF_001594075.2 Trachymyrmex cornetzi | reverse complement strand
CCTGCCGATCCGGTCTGTTGTTCCTTTAACGAATGGAAGGAAGGCTAGTTATGAAGTATGTTTTGAATTATCTCAAAATTTAAACTTGTGCTTTGCGGATCACAAGATCGAAGATATGTACATTCCGCTGTAATTTATATTAAAGTTGTTTAAAAACTTGCACGCATATAAAAGGTTACGTTAAGTGGATCCAAGTCCAATATTTGTATTTACGTTTTGCAATCGAGTGGGACATCAAAAGATTGCTCAAAAGATTTGTTACATATGACTAATATATGTTACAAATGACTAATAAATGTGAAATAAATGTAAAATAAATCTAAAATAAATATTTTATAAACGTTTAGTTGACACATGAATTTT
>NW_017297755.1:216095-216833 GCF_001594075.2 Trachymyrmex cornetzi | reverse complement strand
TATATATATACTAACCATCTTTATCATTACAAGAATCATACATATGATGAATACGATACGAATTTACGAAAATGAATATTTTTTAGTTTTGGATTATAATTTCTTCTTTTTATTGTTTATTTTGTACTGAAGAAGACCAACAACAATAGTCGAAACGTTTACTTATATTACATTTGCTATACACGATATCACAATAAATTGATATTAATTTGTGCATTTATATCTGCCTTAGCTCATCACGGTTATTATTTTTACTTATATTTCGTACGTATAAGTGTATAGGGTCGCATACACTATGCCAGGGTCGCAAAGAGGTTCGGCCAGGAGGAGAGAGATGCAAGGCGGTAATAATGTAGTTAATACGGATTTCGTGATAAGATGGTAGTATATTCTATTATGTATTACAGAGCGTATGTGTGTGTGCGTATTGATACAATTTGTCGCAGCTGGTATATTTTCTGACGGCGGTGTGCGTGTGTGTATACAATGCGTGCCGGTGTGCGTGTGCGGTGTGTATGTGTACGGTGTGTATGTGTATGTGCGGCGGGCGCGATTCGCAGTGCGAACGTGGTCGCGTGAACCGCTCGGTGACGCGGGGTGCGCGGGACGCGGGCTTACACCGCTAGCACGTGATATTAGCGCGACGCGTCGCAAGTCGCAACGCGAAGAGCGATACGTCGCCCCGATAGATGCGCTTTCTGCGGTAGCGTGCGATACGGCACGACTTCGACTGTTGGG
>NW_017297755.1:208085-214974 GCF_001594075.2 Trachymyrmex cornetzi | reverse complement strand
GCTGTGATAATCAGCGATGGCAACATTGTCACATATACGATGTGATGTGCACGCGGCGCATTATTATTATAATTAATTGAAATTAAAATGAAATTTAATTAATAAAATGAATTAAAATTAAATATTAATTATAATTAAAATGAAATATCGTATCGAGATTGTCGTTGAAGATCTAGGTATTTACCGTGTCGAGGAAAAGGGTGTATAGATATTCAGGAATTAAGCGTCTAGGTGTTCGCCATCGAGGAATTAAGCGTCTAGATGTTTGTCGTCGAGGAAGTGGGTGTCTAGGTCGAAGAAATGGGTGTGTAGGTGATCGCCATCGAGGAAGTGGGTGTCTAGGTGTTCGCTATTGGGGAAATGGGTGTCTAGGTGTTCGCCGTCGAGGAAATGAGTATCTAGGTGTTTGCCGTCGAGGAAATGGGTGTCTAGGTGTTCGCCGTCGAAGAAGTGAGTGTCTAGGTGTTGTCTACATGTTCGTCATCGAGAAAGTTGGTGTCAAGGTGTTCGCCATCGAGGAAATGATTGTCTAGGTGTTCGCCTTCAAGAAAGTGGGTGTCTAGGTGTTTGTCTTCGAGGAAATGGGTGTCTAGGTTCGCCATCTCATTTTGACAGGTTTGACTCTAGATAGCGAGAGGTAAATGTGATATTTAGTGTTAACCGTTAAACTATTCAGGTTAGAATCTGTCACATCGATGGAACATAGGAACATGTATGAACACGTGAAGCTAGAATAAATATTCTCTGCTGTAAAACACATTTTCCGGTGTAAGAATACATTTTCTATCTTGGTAGTTTATTTCAATTAATATTATCTTATAAAATTTATAATAACTTTTATTGCAATATTCTTTCGTACGCAGGTTTAAGAAAGTGTCTGCAATGCAGTAGAAAGCGTGTATATATATATTTATTAATAATTTGTTCTCTCTATTCTTTATAATTATGACAGAATTGATTCTTTGTGCTGTTTATTTTCAGATTATAATTCAAACATAAAACAATAAGTAAAGAAGAATTAATGCCCATTTCCACCAATGTGAATTAACTTTAATCTCTGTTCCGTCGCGATAAATTATCGACCGAGATCGAATCGAGCGATCGAGAACGTGCCAATCACGTGACTGCTCATCTGCGGCGCACGAGGGCAGTGTGGTCGTGGCGTTGCGTGTTAGCAACAGCATCGACGTGTGTGGTTTAGTTGTATCGTTGCTGTTCTTCCACGAGTACGGACTACAAGGCGTACAAAGGGAAGTAAAGAGATTGTTATTCCCTCAAGTATCTATGCAAGCTAGACGACGAGAAACTTGATATCGAGCTGAGAAGACAGGTAGGAGAGGTGTTTACCTATCATAAACGGGCGACGTGAAACGACGCGGTGCGTCGCGGTTTTGATTGCGTGTGGCCTTGTGCCGTCTGTCTGTCTGTCTGTCTGTCAATACGGGGCTCGATTACGGTTCGAGCGAGGGACCCGTCTGTCTGTCTGTCTATACGGGGCTCGATTACGGTTCGAGCGAGGGACCCGTCTGTCTGTCAATAGGGGGTTCGATTACGATTCGAGCGAGGGACCCGTCTGTCTGTCAATACGGGGCTCGATTACGGTTCGAGCGAGGGACCCGTCTATCTGTCTGTCTGTCAATACGGGGCTCGATTACGGTTCGAGCGAGGGACCCGTCTGTCTGTCTGTCTATACGGGGCTCGATTACGGTTCGAGCGAGGGACCCGTCCGTCTGTCTGTCTGTCAATACGGGACTCGATTACGGTTCGAGCGAGGGACCCGTTTGTCTGTTTATCTGTCTATACGGGGCTCGATTACGGTTCGAGCGAGGGACCCGTCTATCTGTCTGTCTGTCTGTCAATACGGGGCTCGATTACGGTTCGAGCAAGGGACCCATCTGTCTGACTATCTGTCTATAAATAAACTTGAGCAACTTGTGACATTTATAAGAGTCAAAATAAATCTATGCCTTGTTAAATGAAAAATTGTGATCGTTCCTTCACGGCGGATCCCGCAAGCCCGATTCCCTGACATTGTTCCTAACCGAGCAATCGTTCATTTACCGAACAATCTCGGTTCAACTTATCTGTAAAATTAGAAAAATACGAAGAGCAAGTTGAACCGACATTAAAGTTAATTTACGTTGGTGGAAATGGACATAAGAATCTAAAACATCTAAATATTAGAAATATAATTATAAAAGCAAAAATTATCTTACATCTTTTTCGCGTTTAATCTATAGGAGCATGTTGAAGCGACGCGAACAAACCTCTTATCTTATCTTTGTGATATATATACAAACTTACCTTTTTAAAAAAAAGATAAAAAAGCGCTAAGCGTTGGTGAAACTGGCCCAAATGGTGCTTCTCGTAAAGAATCACCATTTGGGCCAGTTGCACCAACGCCAATTACTTAATCGGCCGTAAAACTGATTTGTATAAAAGATTTGATATCAACAACTGGCGCCAAGTTAAATCTTACCATTTTAATCCTCCCAAAGAAATAATATAATGGTAATTTTAATTTTTTTCTTAATTTATTTCATTCTAATGATATGTATTATTCGTATGGAAGATTTGATATCAACAAAATTGGCGCCAATCTGAATTCATCAAAATTTTATCAAAATTTTAATTATTATTCGTAAAAAAGATTTGATATCAACAATTGGCGCCAAGTTAAATTCCATGTAATTCGAATACCAAATTAAATAAATAATATTAACTTTAATGATATGTATCATTCCTATAAAAGATTTGATATCAAAAACTGGCGCCAAGTTAAATCCCACTTCTTTATACAATGCCAAATTAATTAAATAATAAATATTAATGGTATGTATTATTTGTACGAATGATTTGATATCAACAACTGTGACGCCAAGTTATATTTTACAAAATGAAAAGTGAAACTCAAGTGATACTATCTTTATTATTTACTTAATCCAAATGGTACCATCTTTAATTTTTATGCAATGAAACCTAAGTATACGTATACTTATTGAAGAAACTTCCTGTTCCAATCCAAATGGTTTAAACTCCTCTTAAATTAAATTATTATATCACAATTCATTCAAAGACATTTCCTCTTCCAACTAAGTAGTGGTTATTTAATTCTCCTTCAAAACATTATACAAAACATTATCACAACATTGCGTTACTTTGCTCAATTTAAGTGTTATCACAAAAAATTAAAGGATTAACCTTATAAAATGAAAAAATTAATTTAAATAGGAAAATTTTTCATGTAAAAACACTTGGCGCTGCTAGATAGAGTAAGAAAAACTATAAGAACACAATTTAAATTTGGAATGGTAATTAATAAAAATAAATAATAAAAGATAATTGTATATAATTTAAAAGTAATAATAATTATTGTAATATAATTGTAATACTATTTAAAAGTAATAATAAAAGTAATAATAAATTCTCTTTCATAATACATGTCTTACAAATCTAAATTTATTTTTCTTTGATTTAAACTTAATGGCATTCACAACGATCATCATAATTTACACGACTCTATAATTCAATCATATATACACATGCTAGATATTTTAACTCTCATTGGGGATGGTTTTTATTTTTCTTATTTTTCGAAATATTCATATTTTTTAATATAATTCTGACTTTTTTTTATTAATATGCTTCTTAATTATGTTATGTTTCTTAGTATTATATTCTTATCCTTCTTATTTACATTAATGCTTTACTACTATATTACCATGTTATTATTATATATCGAGATCTAGCAGCGTCAAGTGTTTTTACAAGAAAAATTTTTCTATTTAAATTAAATTTTTTCATTTTATACTGTTAATTTTTTAATTTTTTGTGGTAACACTTAAATTGAACATGATAACGCAATGTTGTGATAATGTTTTTTTATAATGTTTTGAAGGAGAATTAAATAACCACTATTTTAGTTGGTAGAGGAAATGTCTTTGAACAAATTGTGATATAATAATTTTATTTAAGAGGAATTTAAACCATTTGGATTGGAATGGGAAGATTCTTCAATAAGTATACGTATACTTAGGTTTTATTGCACAAAAATTAAAGATAGTACCATTTGGATTAAGTAAATAATAAAGATAGTATCACTTGAGTTTTACTTTTCATTTTGTAAAATTTAACTTGGCGCCACAATTGTTGGTATCAAATCGTTCGTACAAATAATACATGCCATTAGATTAATATTTATTATTTATTTAATTTGGTATTCGAATCACATGGAATTTAACTTGGCGCCACAATTGTTGGTATCAAATCGTTCGTACAAATAATACATGCCATTAGATTAATATTTATTATTTATTTAATTTGGTATTCGAATCACATGGAATTTAACTTGGCGCCAATTGTTGATTAATTTTACGATGTTCAGTGAATCGACAAAGCGTCAATGTGCATTGGGCACAATACAACATATACCGACAATACAACAGTCGCTATTGGGCCATCGATAAAGACGAAATGATGGCGGCTGTAATATGGATGATCGTTATATTTTGACTGTCCTTTCGTTCTCTCCGTCCGAGCACCCTCGTTAAGCGTCTACCTGTTCGTGATTCTCAATTAGCCGATCCTAACATACCAACATTATTTTTAAATAGTTGGTCGGTTACGGTATTATCGGGTTCCGCCTTTAGTCTTCCTGGTTTTATATCCTTATGAGTTTTAAAAGGTACAAGAAGTATACGTCACGTACGATTCATTGTCTTCATCACGATCATCTTCCTTGATTTATGTGCAATCATAAAAGCACCTTTTACATGAAAAATTTTTCTATTTAAATTAAATTTCTTCATTTTATACTGTAAATTCTTTAATTTTTTGTGATAACACCTAAATTGAGCAAAGTAACGCAATTTTGTGATAATATTTTGTATAATGTTTTGAAGGAAAATTAAATAACCACTACTTTAGTTGGAAGAGGAAATGTCTTTGAATGAAATGTGATATAATAATTTCATTTAAGAAGAATATAAACCATTTGGATTGGAATAGGAAGATTCTTCAATAAGTATACGTATACTTAGGTTTCGTTACATAAAAATTAAAGATAGTATCATTTGGATTAAGTAAATAATAAAGATAGTATCACTTGAGTTTTACTGTTCATTTTGTTAGTCGAATTTAACTTGGCGCCACATCTGTTGATATCAATTCTTTTATACAAATGATACATATCATAAGATTAATTTGACATGGTATAAAGAGAGAGATAGAGAGAAATAGGATTTAACTTTGCGCCAGTTCTTGATATCAAATCTTTTATAGGAGTGATATCATTAAAGTTAATATTATTTATATAATTTGGTATCTGCACGAATTACATGGAATTTAACTTGGCGCCAGTTTTGTTGATATCAAATCTTGTATAGGAATGATACATATCATTATAAGAATATCCTTGAAGAAAAAACATCAACTCGATTAACCCTAATCGGTGATTCACTGTCAACCGTAAGTGCTCAATTCTACTAAACAGCAAACTCGATTAGTCATCAGTTCCACGGCTGATTAAATAATTGGCGTTGGTGAAACCGGCCCAAATGGTGGTTCTACACGAGAAACATATACGCTTAGCGCTTTTTTTACCTTTTTTTAAAAAGGTAAGTTTGTATACGATCATGTATTAATTGAATTACAAATTTTATAAGATAATATGAATAATACATGCACATGTAAATATATATAACAACAATAAAATATCTTTTACATGAACGTTTCAATATCGTTTTACAAAATTTTATTTTTTATAATTAATTGATATTTAAGAATTGGAAAGAATACAGGCGCAGAAGACGTCGCGCAAATAATACACCTATAAAGCTTGAAACTTCTTTATTCAACAAACGCGCTTACATATTCCAGCTCATTTTTTAGTCTTCCTCAGAGCAACCACAAACTAACATAAATAAACTAAAAGTTATTCCGAAAGCCTATCTCCCGATTATAGATAAATTATAAAAGCTCGAGTTGTTGTCACGTCTTGTCGGTCGGTGTCGTTCGTACATAGTAATAAGTTCTTCTGATGAGATTTTTGATCACTTTAAATTTTCATTTTTTTTGTAATTGACTAACGTTTTAATGTTGGATTTTTCCATTTGTTATCTCGAAAAATACTAGCTAATAACTAAAAAGTGACTCACAATGTTTGATACCGACTGGCCAACATATCAGGAAACGGTTTTTGAATTATTCATGGTAATGTTTGCAATATGGTGCTTTGTAATAGTGGTGGACGTCCTTATTTTCGGGATAATTAATTATATTCTTAAAGTTTTTTGGCAAATTAGTTTTTATTTTTTATAATTCGACATTTTTAATATTTCCCTTCTTTTTCATTTTCCTTATCTTTCTTTTTGTTTAATTTTGGCATTTAAATTCTCGATGTAGCGGAGCTCACCATGACAGAATAACTTTTAGTTTATATATGTTAAAAATATAATAAGAAAATATACAGGACTCTTAAAATTCAAAATACAAAAACGAAGAATAAGGCCTTCAAGAGTCAAATTGTGAAGAAGTTCAATAGATCATTTAATAGATGTATTTAAAATTAAAAATAATAATCAATAATGAAACAAAGATTATACAAATAATTTAAACATATATATATTTTAAGTACAATAATTTGATCTTGTCGAAAACATTACTAGTTTCGGCTCTCTATTTGAGCCCTCCTCAGATGTGAGCATAATACAAAAATAAATTAATCGAAAAACAGTAAAAATTCGCAAACTCAGGTATGTCGATGATTGTTAACATAATAATAAATGAAGTAATAAAAGAAGTATTTTTTCAGAGGGACGACAGAACCCATCAAGCGATTGGAAGATCGTTTGAAAAAGATCACCGTAGTTCTAAAGATAGAAAGCAAAAA
>NW_017297755.1:206973-207544 GCF_001594075.2 Trachymyrmex cornetzi | reverse complement strand
TAAAATACGATACCTTGATGTCATTCCTGTTAAATTGCTTAAATTTTTCCGTAAGTACTGGAATGTACGGTACCGTGAACCAAGAAGTGACCGTCCTTGATTCCTCGTCATCAATCGAAATATTCGTGTTAATTAATTTATTTTGTCTGATGATTTTAATGCTATTATTGATACATTCAAATATAAATTTAACCGGAAAATCATTTTTAATTAATATGTCAGTAATGAGATTTATATTTTTAGAATGGAATTGAAAATCTGATAAACCTAATGCTCTATCAACTAAGTTAATTATAATGCCTCTCTTTTGAGAAATTGGATGGTTCGAGAAAAAATTTAAAAATCTCCCCGAAAACGTGGGTTTATGATATCAATCGAAGGATAAAAAATTGTTATTGATGTTAATCGAAATATCAAGAAAATTGAGAGAATTATCGCCCACTTCCAATGTAAACTGTAAACGTTGGTGAAATGAATTGAATGTATCAAGAAGGGAATCTATTTTAGTATCTTGAACAGCCGCGCATAAATCATCTACATATCGATAGTAAAACAGGCAACTATCTTTGAA
>NW_017297755.1:204478-205639 GCF_001594075.2 Trachymyrmex cornetzi | reverse complement strand
AAAAAATACTTCTTTTATTACTTCATTTATTATTATGTTAACAATCATCGACATACCTGAGTTTGCGAATTTTTACTGTTTTTCGATTAATTTATTTTTGTATTATGCTCACATCTGAGGAGGGCTCAAATAGAGAGCCGAAACTAGTAATGTTTTCGACAAGATCAAATTATTGTACTTAAAATATATATATGTTTAAATTATTTGTATAATCTTTGTTTCATTATTGATTATTATTTTTAATTTTAAATACATCTATTAAATGATCTATTGAACTTCTTCACAATTTGACTCTTGAAGGCCTTATTCTTCGTTTTTGTATTTTATATATGTTAGTTTGTGGTTGCTCTGAGGAAGGCTAAAAAATGAACCGAAACATGTAAGCGCGTTTGTTGGATAAAAAAGTTTCAAACTTCATAGGCGTATTATTTGCGCGACGTCTTCTGCGCCTGACTTCTCACGCCCGTATTCTTTCCAATTCTTTGATTAATAAGGAATCTAGGTTAGTTTGATTTATTATACGGATTAAGTGATATTTGTTTAATATTTGCTTTACAATAAAAACAATATTATTTGTATAAATATTTCAATGTAAATAATATTTTCTCCATTACTTTTAGAATTTTAATTTCGATATTTATAAATATGAATAGGTATATATGTAGATTTTCAAAACATAGTTTTCAAAATGTCACTTTTTTATTTAATTCCAAAAAAATATTTTTTACATTTATTTAATATTTATTTTACATTTAATTGACATTTTTTACATTTACGTAATTAATTAACGGTAAATGTAAAATAAATGTTAATTAAATCTAAAATAAATATTAACCCTTGAACACCACACTATTTTTGCCACCTGGTTTCACCACACATAGGTTACGGTAACCCTGGAGTCTTTTTTTGTTTTTATCTCGAGATCTAATGCATCAATTTTAACTTCTTTTTTTTTTAATCGATGCAACAGACAATAAGGAAAAAGTATATATAGATATGAATATCATAAAACTTCCGAAAACCAAGATATTTTGAAAAAAAGAAAGAAAGAAATTTCAAAATTAAAAAAAAAATCGTTGTTTTTTAAATAAATTAGTTATTTTCCAAAAAAATTATACAAGGTTTTAATTTACAGAAATCGAAACATATTAAGTTGTATTT
>NW_017297755.1:192660-204425 GCF_001594075.2 Trachymyrmex cornetzi | reverse complement strand
ATTTATTCGACGAGGTTGAATTTGGGTGATTTTCAAGTAATACGATAAAGTTAGTGCAAAAGTCTTTATTATATGACATCTAAATATACAAATGAAACTATTCATTGATTTGCGTGGAACAGGCGAAACAAATTTCTACGACATGTTTCCTATATATTGGCTATTGGCACTGCAAGCATATGTAATAAATATCAATACAATCAAGTAATGGCTTAAATTCGAAAAATAATAATAAGATATGACAAAGCATAAAAGCCAACGCTAGTTATTATTGCGAATGTTATTCTCACTTATTACATCAAATTGTATACGTTTCGACCCTCATCAGATCATCTTCAGTAACATTTCAAATTAATAAACATTTGTATGATCACCTCCTTAATTTTTTAAAAATATCTTAACCGCTAACAAATTCGTAAATTCACGCCGCAAACTTAAAATAATATGGTGAACATCGTGGTTTGCGATGTTTAGTTTCTTACTTTTGATAATATTGTATAAAGAACATTTATGGATAGTTGTGGTCGAAATGTATGAGTATGTAGATATTTAATTTTGTGAAGTACGTTCTAATTTATTTAATAATTATTTAAATTTGTATTCAATTTTATTTAGTTGACTTTTTGAAAAATCATTGTTAATTTTTATAAAAAGACTAATTTATTGTTGACGCTAAATACATATTGAATAATTTTTGACTAAAAAACTATTGTTTTTCTTACATGATACGGTTTGAAATTGATGACTACATGATATTATTGACAAAAAGTTAAAAAATTTTTACTATGATTTTATAGAATTTGTGACTTCCATGCTATTTGACTACAACTATTACTCAAAAGAGAGTTTTTATTTCATTAATTTGAACATAAGGAGAGTTATGGAAATATTGGCAATAGCATTGGACGAAGAATTGAATAAATTTGTATAATGGATAAATGTGGATGAGTAGAAATACAGGAAGATGGTATGGAGTTTTCGATTATCTAAGGAGTTCCTGAACATGGTTTTATTATTTTAAGTTTGCGGCGTGAATTTACGAATTTGTTAGCGGTTAAGATATTTTTAAAAAATTAAGGAGGTGATCATACAAATGTTTATTAATTTGAAATGTCACTGAAGATGACCTGATGATGGTCGAAACGTATACAATTTGATGTAATAAGTGAGAATAACATTCGCAATAATAACTAGCGTTGGTTTTTATGCTTTGTCATATCATATGTAATAAGTTTTCCTATTTAAAGCCCCTGGACAGAATGAACATCTTCTTTGTTTGTCTATTTTGTTTACAGCTAATATATCGCGCGAATCTTGATTTTCTGGAATGTCTGTGTGTTTCATGAATTCTTCGATTTGAATTCGCATTTGAATTCGATCTCGTTCGTATATTTACTAACAATTTGATTTCGAAATAAAAAGACGTAATAACCACATAGGGTTAGCGTAACCCACACAGTAAATTCTATCTCGACTGGTTCATGCACGCTGAGGTTGCCAGGCTGGGGATTTGTAGTAGGGATGCGAAAGTTTTTCCCCCCTTGTTCCCACTCCACACTTCTGATCGTTCATAAATGCCACGCGTTTTTTCAAACGGACTGAGTTACCGTAACCCACGGTGGTGTTCGAAGGTTAAGTGAACGTAAAAAAAATATTTGTTAATATACTGTTACAAATGACTAGTAAATGTGAAATAAATATAAAGTGATTATAAAATAAATATTTTAGAAACATTTATTTAACACATGGGTTTTTAATGTAAAATACATATTTTTTAAACGTTTAATAAATTTTTTTTCTATAAATGTAAAATCAATGAAGAAAAAATATTTATAAAACATTTAATTAACGTGGTCTGCTGATTGGGGATATGTATATCGTTATTGATTTTATTTCTACTTGCGGTAAATAACTGCATACTTATAAGACATTTGCCTATTCATATAAAAATACTTCATGAAAAAAACGCTACAGTTGCTACAACTGGAAATAATGATAATTTTTGTCCATCAATACGTAAGATAGATATATTTTGATATATCTATCTGCCATATATATAGCCGTCAAATTAAGATATGCCAATCTTACGGTTGTCATAATTGTACTATAATTCTTATAACGAAAAAATGTATTGATGCGCTACTTTTAATCGAGTACCGTAGTCGTTTTTTCCATATTAAAATAAAAAAGTAAGAAGAATTTTGTTCTGATTTACAATTGTAAAAGATATTATATACAAAGTGATTTTTACTGATTAATAGTATTCATAAATCACCATGAATCATTGGAGTGTATTCTGGAATTACCCCCAGGTAACTCTAGACTATAGTTTAATATACTATAGCAGAAGTGCACACCAAAGTTATCTAGACATCATTCCTGAACTTTTTAACGAATACCGACCGCCAACTAAAACTTCTTGCGGAGATCACTTAAGGCCATGACCTTGACAACACATGTTAAGGTCAAAGTCTTTGGAGGTGGCTCCTCTTTTTTTAATATTTACTCAAAAATGTGTTTAAACGTTGTTAAGTATTATACATTCTATTGTTTACGAATTATGTCTTATCGCCTTTAAATAATATATTTATCGCCAAGAAATATATTTATTTTCAGTTATTAAGAGTCATTTTTCGATCAATCACGATTCCTTTTAACGTCGTGTTCTGTTGTTATGGATCCTTAATACAGAGTTTTTTTATGCTCTTTATTTAGAGGAGGGACCACTGCACAATGAAAAAAGAAAATGATGGATATCGGAAAATCCACAACTCACCTCGTACCACACACGCGTGCGCGTGCTCAGAGTCACATCTAGCCAACGTTATCGCAGCCTTCGTAGCTATACATATCCGCGACTGCCAAGAGTCACAAGAACAGACCAGCGAAAAGCGAACGACCGAACTAGGCAGCTATGTACGTCACGTCTGGGTTCTGGATTACATTTATATCCCCATGTCTCCTCGTGCCCGGTGAGCCCAGGGGGCCGATGCGCCAATACGTGCCTATAATCTTCCGTCTCATACTCTTTCACTCACTCGCTCGATTGGCAAAAGCCGTTTTCTATCCTTCGTCTACGGACCACGAGTCCGCACCTAAATCGTCTGTGTATCCCGTGCACACACGCGCAAATCCTTATACGTCCGTGTTTACGTGTGCATAAAAGATTACGAAGTATATACGTGCAAGTACGAGTAGTCTCGGGCAATTGCTGGCGAATAGTAACTTACCCTTCGCGATGGTGACTACGTCGGTAGTAGATCTCTCAGCTATTACACCTGCGGGACACTTTATTTCTGAACGATGTCTCGGTCATGACTCGGAAATCCTTATCCGGCAATTTCGCGGTATGCCAGCAATGTCAGATAACGCAGGAAATCGAAAATCGAAGACACACCGATGACGCCGATATTGGCAATAGTTCGATGGGGCACAAAGTCGTTAAGTTGTTACGAGTTTCATGGGGAAATCTGCCAATTATTCATGGCCGCGTTGTTTCGAGAGACCAAATGCCGGAAGCTTGTTTGAAAATATACTAGGTACTATTCTCGTTGAAATTGGAAACATATTTAAAAATTGTATATTTTAATAAAGAAACCCTATTTACCGGTTTTCAGAAGTATTTGGCAAACTTTAATTTTAAAACTCCGAGATTCTAACAATAATGATTGTGAATGCTGTTATTATAATTACTATAATGCAAAAAATTTATGAAAAATTTACTAAATTTGCTAAACTCAAAAATTAAGTTTCCAAGGAAAAAATGATAAAACTATTTTTTTAATTCGACAAAAAGAAAATTATTGACTAATGAGATAATATCAACAAAAAAAAAATATTTTTAACATAATCAACAAATGTTATTTTCGTCATTTTTGTTTCACAATTCTTAAAAAACCACCTCTTTTGACGATAGTTAAGTTAATTCACTTTTGATGATTGATAAGATAATATTTACTTAGAATAGTCATCTAGAATATTTTTATATTCCTCCCAGCGGCGCAAAAAATGTGAACGGTTATAAAATATAATTTCGTATAGATATTATTTAACATATACTGTTTAATTTACTTATTCTTTTTTAACTAATCCTTACGAACCTTTAAATACACAATTCCATGAAAACCTTAAAATAAGAAAAGTGTTATATTAATTAATATCTTCATCCCTTACGGAAAAAACTGCTGGTGTTACTAATGCAATAGTGCAAGAAGTAAATTCGACAAGTAGTGTCATTAGTAGTGTAACAGTCATGGAAAAAATTTCATTAAAATTTCACTGAAATTTTACTGAAGTTGTATTGCGGAAATAAGTATTATTAATTAACATCATATTTTAGAGAATACACGACAAAATTGTAATAAAAAAAGATATCCTTTATAAATTTGTGAACTAACTTTAAAATGCTTCCATGTGGTCACCTATCCGAATATGTATCTCCACTTAGCATGCTTGACTTCTGCGATCGTATGGGAACTGCTCCTTCGAGAACCATGAACATCTATAATGCTAATGGACGTATAGTTGTAACATATCTGATCAAAGATGTTGTGAAAGAGACGGAATACGTATAGAAAAAATAATTAATGTGTTAAATATAATTGTAATGTGAACAAATGAAGATACCTCTGATGACAACTTATTTTTAATAATATTGCAATGTAAAATATTATTTCTACAAGCTGAAATAATATTAATTGCTCTAATGATTATATATATCGATATAAAGACTGGAATGTAAGGAGAAGTAGGAGTCAGCGCAGTACTCGGTGCGCAAGTATAACAATGTAATGTTTATACCATTTTTAATATAAAAGTATAAAAAGTTCGTATAAAGTCCGTACGCGTTGAGAATGACTTCAAGTATTAGTATCAGGAGACGCGGTAGTGGCTCTGGCCATGTTAAAAAAAAGAGACACTACAAGTCTCTTATTCCGAGCCACCATAATTCTAATTCGGCACAAGTAGTGCATCAACCATGATGCCAACCATCCAACATCACAAAGAGGTTCCTTAGCTTTATCTCAGGTTATAGGTCAGAAAGAAACAAGTAATTCTTATAAAATAAAGCTTTAATAAGAATGAGAATGTCAAAGATATATGTGAAATTGTTTTTTTAAAAATAACCAACAAGGAGAAAGCAGATTGACACGCACGGAATTGATGCAACTTGTGCGTACATACACAGTAGTCAACCAGTTAAATATATCAATTTTAACAATTAGATGAAATAACAAGAGTGATCCAAATTTTTTCGTCAAATAAAAAGAATGAAATGTAACAGTTGTTCACTCTTCGGTTACACAAAGACAAATAACATGTGTCACCGTCGATACAAGCAATTACTGACCTAAAATAATCGAAAGCACATAATTGTAAACATTACTTTTTAAATAGCGTTCAGAACTGACGATTATAGGGTTGGGTAAGTTAATGTTTTTTTAAACTCTAAATTAAGTTCAAGTTAATGGCTTATAAAGTTAATAAAATTAAGTTAAAAGTTGAAGAAATAAAGAATTAACTTAATAAAAGTTAAGATCGAATTAACTTAAATTAAAAAAAGATAATTTTGAAAAAAAAATTATTTTTGAGATCAGAATTTCCTAATTTTTCTTAAAATAAGATTACTTTAAATAACACTTACAAATATAGATTATTAGGTAAATTTAATTTTATAGTCGCATGTAAGTTGCTTATATATAATAAGAGTCATATAAAGCGTTTTAGAAAAAATTTACGAGAGAGAAGGGTATATGTTTGCGTTATTTCTTTAACCTGTATCTAATTTCCTTTAACTTATGAAACGACTGCTTATGCGTGTTTACGACTACATCAACTAGATATTTGTTACAAAAAATTTACGTAAAAATTTAGAAAATGGATGAATATGCATACCGTTCTACAACAATTCTTCATCTAAGGCTCATTTCATATTTATGTTGCTGAAATATAATGTTTATGATATCTAAAATTAGTGCGATTTAAATATAAGCGGGAATTGATAAAACTTAGCGAGTCAATAAAATGCCGTATGGTGTAGCTCTTATTATAGATCTCTCATCATAAAATCATTGAACTTTTTCTAAATTAATTCTCTAGTGTTTGATTTAGAAAAAAAAGCATTAAGAAAGATAAGAAAATTTTTAATTTAAAAAAAGTTAATAAATTAAAGTTTAAAAGCAACTAAATTAAGTTAAAAATCAATGCATTTAAATTTAACTAAGTTAAGTTAAAAGTTATTATATTGATTAAGAACAGCTACAAATCAAAATAAAACACAATATTGTAACATAAAAATAAATTCAGAATAAAAGTAGAAATAAATTAAAAACGACATTTAACGAAGAAAATAGCATACATATATTAACTGAGATAAAAGCCTTACGTTTCGACCGCTTTCAGGTCATTATAAAAGTTCAAAATTTAAAATATATATAACTATTCGGTAGTGTAAACAATTAACATAAGTATCAATTTAAAAAATAATTACAAAAGACCTTCGTTATTGAGGCTATACTATTGTAAGTAAGTCGTCGACGCAACGCAGTTCTCGAATTCATGTAATGACACTTGTTTTAACATCCATTAATGCAGTCAGAATCGTCAAAATGCCAATGTGAATCATAAGTCTCAAATAAATGAAGATGACAAAATATTCAAAATCGTTGGCAAGACAGTGATAATCTTATATCCTTCACATAATTAAATTTCGGTTTCTAAATATGAAATAAACCAACAGTGGTAAGAACAAGGTAAACCGTTATTAACATTGTCTGCTGACTATGTAGATAAAAATATGTATCAAAAAGTAAATTGCCAAATATGTGTATCAAAAAAATAAAATTATCAAAAAGAATTACAGTCACTTTACATGTCAATGCGATGAGGTATAATGTAAATTGTTTTAATAAGTCGGAACATGAAACAATTATAAGAAATAAAAAATAATATGAACTAAAATTAAATTTGAACCAGCGCATTACAAAATTAAAAAATAAGATATAAAATTAGATAAAACGGACTATGTTAGGGAGACGGAGAATATATTGTCACAGATGGAGATACTTATTTAGCTGTTAGTAGGGATCCGGCAAGAACGCTGACTAATGACCTACGTTGTTTCATCATGAGATGGAGAAATAAATCCTTTATTGACGATTCACTTTACCGAAGATTACACACGACGGCAATACACCGAGAGCTTATGGTTTGCCGAAAATCCACAAATCAGGTAATCCACTTAGGGTTATAGTGTCGTCTATCAATAGTCCTTTATACAAGTTGTCTTTATTTCTTCATAATGTGATTTATAATAGCATTCCTAAAATATTTAGTCAGGTTGAAAATGGTTTTCATTTAGTCGACAAACTAAATGGAACATTTTTTAAACCTGGTTACATGTTGGCGTCTTTAGATGTTGTCTCTCTATTTACTAATGTTCCAATAGATCTCGCTTCAGAGAACATTGGCAAGAGATGGGTTAATATTTCGTGCAAGGTTAATGTTCCATTGAATGAGTTCTTGATAGCTGTCAATTTAGTTTTGAACTCCACGTTTTTCTCCTTCAATAATAAGTTTTACAGATTTTTGGTACCCCCATGGATTACCCTTATCACCTATCATAGCGGACATAGTCATGCAGGACTTAGAAGCTATAGCCTTAGAAAGATGTCCTATTCAACCTTTGTTTTATTTTCGATATGTAGACGATATTATACTTGCAGCTCCCAGTGACTCTTTAAATGATATCAAAGACATTTTCAATTCTTTACATGATAGACTTCAGTTTACTATGGAAATTGGCAATAAAGATATTTTGAATTTTTTGGATACTACTATTATTATTCAGGAAAATAGAATTATTTTTGATAGATATCATAGTCGACGTTTTCGGGAAAGTTTCTCAGTTTTTGGTCGAATCATCCATTTTCTCATAAGAAGGGGGTTATTATAGGCGCAGTCGATAAAGTTATGTTTCTGTCTCACCCACGATTCCATTTTAAGAATCTATCTGAAACTATTAATGTCTTTTTGGACAATGGTTACCCGCTAAATTTTATATTTTCTACAATTCAGAGGAGATTGGATTTCCATATACATAATAACAATAAGGGTATTGATGCAAATTTGAACAAAAGTATTAGGGCCGCACAAAAATATTTTACAGTACGGTAGACCGGGGAGTAAAGGGCCACTTTTGACATTTTTTGCTATAAAATAAAGAATATTTAACTCACACAGATCGTGTTGATATTTTTCGAAACTAGAGTCCTTTGACTATAAAAGCATGCAAGAAAGTATGCATATATACCCTTCATTACAAAGATATCGTAAATTTTACAGAGGAAGTCATTCGTCACTTCTTACCCCATATGTGGGACAAGAAGTTCCACATAATGGGGTAAAAAGTACCAATACTAATATATTACGTTTGAACTATTTTCAGAGATAAAAATAGGTATATACTAGAGAGTTTTTTTTATTATAAGGTGGGTTTTTATTATTAAGAGGGTTTTGGTAACAAAATTATAATAGAAATATTTCAGTTTTAACAGAAAATTAAATTATTAATGTTTTCTTAACCTAAGACAAACTTTGAAAAGAAGAAACAAAACTAGCACTATATCATGCTCGAAAACAAATAAGAATAGTCTTTCCTCTTACACTTGATTTTTTAAGTCATTTTGACCTTAATAAAAAATTAAATCAGACTTCCAATAATGGATGATTATAACGAATTTGAAAAAATATTTGTTATAAAAAGATGATTAAGCGATAAAATCATTCGTCATCATTATTACAGTAATATAGACTTGTCGAATAAGCCTAATTTCATCGAAATCGGAGATGAAAGTCGCATTCTGAATAATTTACCTGTCTCCCTGCATAACGAACACCACTAATGCTAATTCTACAATGAGTCGATAATCGAAAGTAATCGGTAACGTTTCGTACTGTTAGCTATTGGTCAACTTCACTGATAAGATTATCGACTTAGGATTATCGACTTGTTATAGAATCAACATTAACGAATACAGAGCAACCATGGCACTTTTACCCCAACAGCCATGGCAATTTTTACTCCAACAAGTCACGTAAACTTTGCGGCATTGTTATTAAAAAACTATAATAGAAATAACAATTCTGATAATCACACTGTTAAAACAATAGAATAAGATTAATAAATACATTTATTTAATCTATCTAGGTGCAAAAATGATTCTTTCAGACCAAAATATCTGCGGCGCTAATATCTTACTTTTGGTTCTCAAACACATGGGCACATCCGTGCAAGTTTCCTGACGTTATTAGGCAGTAACGAACTGTGTGACATAAGATTCTCACTCTTAGTTGACCTGTGTGGCGGAATTTTCTAGTGAATGCCTTATTACCGAGATACAAGGGGTGGACCTTTTTCCCCGGGGACCTTTACTCCCCGGTCTACCCTACATATAATTTTTATAAATGGCTATAAAAAATTAATATGATAAACACATGTCTATATGTGTCTTTATTTACTTCGATAATTACCTATATTATTAGAATTGTAATTAAATTTAATATTTCCGTGAACTATATTACATTACGCCAAACTGACCAACAGACGACTTATAGTCGTCATAAAGATAATTCTACTTGCATTTTTAATAATAAGACTACTTGAGATTTTAATTTAGCGATGACAATACCACTTGGACATTACTTTTTCATTTGGTTAAATTATTTGGTAGAATTTAACTTGATAGTTAGATTGAACCATATAGTTAGTTTTTTCATGGTACAAACGATACGTGTTATTACAATAAGTATATAATATATCTTTTTTTAAATATATATAAATAGAGAAGACAGTTCCAATTATATTTAATAAATGATACGTACATCAAAATTAACTAAATAGTAAATATACTAAATAAACTAAATTTATTTCGATTGCAACAGAATAAATTTTTATTTATAATCTTTACGTGTAATATATGTATTTAAAGAATCATTAGAGTAATACCATTCCGATTTTTTGTCGGTTTCCAACATACACGTGTAGTGGCCATGATTAATTTCTTCGGCCTCGTGAAGTATAGCGCTTATTACCGACTATCGATAATTTTTTTAGAAGTACCGTTTACAAAAGTGTATAAAATGAGCTGTATTACCAAAACGGGTAAGGTCGATTCGAATACGGTTTTTTTTCAGAACGGTACCCTTACATTCCTTACAATTGTCATTTATCGTTTCCCATTTCGAAAATTCGAAATCAATCAAAGTTTGCAGAATGACACTTTTTCCTTTTTAATGTCGACTGTATAGATAATATCAGTAAACAACTCTTTTCTAGCGTAGTTACACTGTAATTACATTTGGCATTTGAACAAGATGTTACGTGCTTCAAATCGAGTTCTTAAAAATCATCGATTTAGGAATACGTCGACATTAGAGCCGCGAAAAATTCCCAAACACCTTGTTGTATTCGTTCTTCGAAGCGTTCTCCGACAGATCTTCTAATCGCTAGAATGTTGCAACGCTTACGTTCAACTTACACACAGATAGCATCAGTCAATGCGTTCGTTACTTTATTTTTCGGTATTTGTTGCCTGATACGTTTCCTCGCTAACATAATTCTGCACATCATCAATGATATGAGGTATGGCCCATCGAATTATCGAGTGGAACAATCCGATCGGGAAATATTGTCAACTGCACAGGTCGAGATGCATAATCAGAATTTCGAGTAGCGCATAGAAATCGTTTCCGTTAACCATTCTTCGGAAGGTAAAATGTTCTTCTCCATATTACTATAACAGAACTTGTGATACTGACGATCTATTTTCAGTTGGCATTTGATTCCTCTTTTCAATATGGAATTATTACTTAACGTAGACCTGCGGCAAACGTACTTGTTTTCCTACTACATTTCTTGCAACCTTCGGAAGGTTTAATAGTCATCCATCTCACGTTAAAAAGTTATTGAAGATGAAATAGGGAATTCAACACTGATGACGCTGACCGTGACATATATTGTCAAGTTAATGACCCTTAGTGACCATCGAAGTGTTTCGTTAGTCGCTCGTTGTTTATTAAGGGGGATTCACCTTTGCAGGCTTCAAAAAAATCGAATTTTTTTTTATTCATTTTGATTCCTACATATGTGTAAAATATCCCTGTAAAAGGTTTTTTTTAAATTCGCAATATTACACGGAGCCATGAGCTCAAGTACATAATGGCGCACGGAGCTTTAAACGCTTACCAGCGCAAATTATCACGTCAGAATCATCAAAAGAAGCCAGAACAGCTTGGCGATTGGAGAGATTGATGGAGAACCAGTTATATGAAGACGAGGAAGGATTATTATATGGCCCTGGTATTGCAGAATCATAAGTGCCTTAAAAATTTGTTATATGTGGAAAAAGTCAAACCAAAACTTCAAACGCGTTTTTCTCAAAACCACATTTTTCGATTTGACGGAACTAATAACCCAAAAATCAGCGTTGGGTAAGTTAATATTTTTTTAAACTAAATTAAATTAGAGTTAATGTCTTACGAAATTAATAAAATTAAGTTAAAAGTTGAAGAAATAAAGAACTAACTTAAAAGTTAAGTTAAGATCGTGTTACGTCCAGCGGACTCACGCTGCCTCTTTTCTTTTTCTCACGGAGACCTAAGGGTTATCAACCCCTAGAACTTCTAAGAAAAGTAATAAAAATCTTTTCCCATGAGAAAATTTAAAGTAAAAAGACAGTATCTACATTAATGCCAGATAAAATAGA
>NW_017297755.1:191474-191756 GCF_001594075.2 Trachymyrmex cornetzi | reverse complement strand
CCGGTCGAAAATGACACCGTGATAGAATATTCACAACCAATCTTTTCTGTTCCTTCTCCTTCCCCTCCAATAGCTATCTCGTATCGAATCTTTCCCCTCTTCCTGATGAACCTTCTGCAACACCCGGTTTCCAGTCACTATACCAGAATCCTTCCCCCGTCTCCTACGTCTATCTTCCTCCTTTAGACGTTCCTGTCAATCAACTCTCCCTCCTTTCCTCTCTTCAACCACCATATTCCCATTTCATCACTTCCGTAGCTGATCTCCTGGCCTATTGGCTGG
>NW_017297755.1:190084-190884 GCF_001594075.2 Trachymyrmex cornetzi | reverse complement strand
CCCTTGCGGTCCGGAGCTGGGACTGACGATACGGCGTTTCGGTTCGCGTTACGTTCACCCCCTCAGGTTCCATGCATGCGGAACCTCGGACGTAACAATCGAATTAATTTAAGTTAAAGAAAAGATAATTTTGAAAAAAATTATTTTTGAGATCAGAATTTCCTAATTTTTCTTAAAATGAAATTTCTTTAAATATCATGTGCAAATACGATAGATTATTAGGTAAATTTAATTTTATAATCACATGTAAGTCACTTATATATCCATTAATAAATCAAACTAATCAAGACTCTTTACAAATCAAAGAATTGGAAATAGTAAGGGCACTAGGAGTCGGACGCAGAAGACGTCGCGCAAACAATACACTTATAAAGAGTGAAACTTCTTTATTCACTAAACGCGCTTACATGTTCCGACTCATTTTTTAGCCTTCCTCAGAGCAAACGCACATTAACATACAGGGTCATCGAAAAGTATCGGACTCCCCTAATACCTTTAGTTAGAATGCATTTTGGAGAAAATGTTCAATAGCAAAGTTGTATGGTTTCAAGCGAGGAGTAAGATGATGACCTTGACTTTGATCTTGACCATGTCCTTTAAGGTCATTTCAAGGTCAACCTTATTTTTTTAAATGGAACCCCCTACATTTTATTGCATATTTTTATAACTTGTCTCGAGAGATTTCCAAAACACTATAACAAAACATTTTTTCATTAAGTATTTTTTAAGTTATAAAGGTTTGAAATTAACAATTTGTTAAGTGGCGTGTGATTCCGGCCAGTTAAGGCAACAGTGGTGTG
>NW_017297755.1:185967-189857 GCF_001594075.2 Trachymyrmex cornetzi | reverse complement strand
GCGGTATTAGTTCTATCTCTCGAGTTATTCTCCCTCTTAAATCATCTAAATTTTGAGGCTTGGTGGCATACACTTTACTTTTCAAGTAACCCTACAAAAAAAAGTCAAGTGGGGTCAAGTCCGAAGACCGAGGTGGCTCAATATGACCCCTTCGCCCTATCCACCTGTCCTGAAAGACCTCATTCAAATATTGACGGACAATGACACTATAATGAGGTGGAGCTCCATCCTGTTGGAAATAAATTTCATCCATATTTCCACCAGCTATGTCTCGAATAGCTGGAACAATTTGTTCGCGAAGCATGACTGTGTATACCTGTGCTGTCAAATTGCCTTGATGAAGAAAGGGTCAACTGGTTTACCATCAAGAATATCAGCCCATACGTTAACTTTTTGTGGATATTGGATATGATTGTCTCTTTTCCAGTGAGGATTAACGTCACTCCAGTACCTACAATTGTGTCTATTTACATTTCCAGTCAGTTGAAATGTTGCCTCATCAGAGAAAACAATATTATTAAGTAATAGAGGATCGTCAACAATCATCTCCATCATAAGATCACAAAATTCGATGCGTCTATCAAAATCGTCTTCGGACAACTCTTGGCACAAATGGAGTTTGTATGGATGCCATTTATTCAATTTCAAAATTTTACTGACAGATGCATGACCGATTTCGTGTTCTTGTGCAACGCGATTGATGGAAATATGGGGATTTTCAACGAAAGACTGTAAAACATCTAATGCCTTATCATTATTTGTTGCTGTTTTACGTCTACCAGATTTTGAGCCACTTTTAACGCTACCAATGTCCTCGAAACGTTGAATAGTACGGGTTACAGTACTTTTAGAGATCCTATTATTTTCATTCCGAAAATTTTCATTAAATAATCGCTTTACTGTTTTATACCTTCTTTGTTGATTTCCCCATCCTCGCATCATTAACAGTGTTATTCGATCTTTTTCAGAAAGCTCCGCCATTCTTAATTATAGCAAAGAAGAATTAATCAGGTAAGTGATAGGAAATTGATCTAAATAATCAAGTAGAGAAAAAAACTAATTATTAAGTGTTGGTCCAACTATTGATTTGTTTATTTTAACCAGCACTAGCAAAAAGCTCGTTGAGCAAATCTAATAGAAGTTGAAAATTTAATAGATCAATTAATAATATTTACGAAAAATTTCTGGGCTATTGGAAACAAAAGTGAAGATGTTTGAGAAAATCAATTGAAGCGCAATAGCTTCTTTTGTTACAGAAAAAATTTTTGGAGCTGTTTGTTTTCGTCCACGAAGTAACTGCTGCTCGCTAAGAAGAAGACAGCACTGCATCAAAGATTAAAATCAGTGATCCGTTGTTTGCTTAAGAGCTCGTACATTGGTGTCTGCAAGAGTGAGAGAATAAAGATCTGCCCTGCCAACGCTTTCGGGCAAATTCCCGCTAACGCCTTCGGACATCACGCATTCGAGCAACTTCTCGCGATCACCTTCGGCAGTTTTCCGCTGTAGCCTACTAGCATAACCGCTTGAAGCCGTACAACTTTGCTATTGGACATTTTTCCAAAATGCAATTTTACTGAAAATAATAGGGGGATCCGACACTTTTTGATTAATGTATTTTCTTTAAACCAATTAATTGATCTCATTATTCCGCGCACAAAAGTATTAAGGTTATGATTACTGAAAACTAAATAATATTTTACAAGATATTTTACATTTTGTGTCAAAAAATTGTTAACTTCAAACCTTTAACTCAAAAAGAACTTAATAAAAAAATGTTTTATTATAGTGTTTTGGAAAGCTCTCGAGATAAGCTATAAAAATATGCAATAAAATGTAGGAGGTTCCATTTAAAAAAATAAGATTGACCTTGAAATGACCTTAAAGGACATGGTCAAGATCAAAGTCAAGGTCATTATCTTACTCCTCGCTTGAAACCATACAACTTTGCTATTGAACATTTTCTCCAAAATGCATTCTAACTGAAGATATTAGGGGGGTCCGATACTCTTCGATGACCCTGTATATAAAGTAAAAGTTATCCTGTCCATGGTGAGCTCCCCTACATCGAGAATTTAAATGCCAAAATTAAATGAAAAGAAAGAAAAGAAAATGAAAAAGAAGGGAAATATTAAAAATGTCAAATTAAAGAATATAGAAACTAATTTATCAAAAAACTTTAATAATATAATTAATTATCCCGAAAATATAGGGACGCTCACCACAATTACAAAGTACCGTATCGCAAACATTAGCATGAATAATTCAAGAACCGGTTCCTGATATGTTGACCAGTCGGTATCAGACACAGTGAGTCACTTTTTAGTTATTAGCTAGTACTAATGAAAATTGTAAAGTGATAAAAAATCTCGTCAGAAAGACTTATTACTATGTACGAGCGACACTGACTGACAAGACGTAACAACAACTCGAGCTTTTATAGTTTATCTATAATCGGGAGGTAGGCCTTCGGAAGCCCCTCCATATCCGTCTGCAGGTTGAGTCCATGCGTTTGTCTTCTGATGAATATCATCTCCGAAATCAGTCTCTTCCTGTAGTGAGGTTCCTCGTCCAATATTGCAACGCTGTCCCAGTCAAAATCATGTCCTACTTGCAACCGATGTTCCGTTATAACATTGCGAGCAGACATGTTCCATCGGATGTGGTTCTTATGTTCCATGATTCTTGACTTCAGTTGTCTACACGTCTGTCCCACATAACTCGCGTCGCAGCTCTTGCACGAAATCTTATAAACAACCTTCGACTTCTCATTACGCGGTAAGGGATCCTCATGCACTCTAATAAATTCTCGCAATTTATTAACACTATAAAATGACACCCTCATGTGCTCACTATTCAACCTATTACACTTCTCAGTAATACCACGAACGAAAGGGACAGTGAACCACGAAGGCTGTACTACATCAACGCTATTGTCACTAACACCCCTCTTCCTATTACTAGCCATAATAATATTCTTCAAACGGTTGTTAATATTCTCAAATATAAAACTCAAAGGATAATCATTCTCTAACAATATTTTAATTACGAAACACAAATTATCAAAATGGAATTTAAGATTCGAATACAAAATCACCCTATCAACTAATCCCGCGATTGTACCTATTTTTTGAGAAATCGCGTGATGTGACCAAAAGTTCAAATATCTACCCGAAAAGGTTGGCTTGTGGTACCAATCAAACTCTATCAACTCATTATCCCTAATCACTGTAACATCCAAAAAATTTAACCTATCACCCTCCACCTCCATAGTAAACTGAAGCCTAGGATGCTGAGAATTAAAGTCATCAAGAATGGAACTAACCGAAGAAACAGGCGCTGCCATGATTATATCATCAACATACCTATAGTAAAGGTTCAACGGAAAATGAATCAAAGACAAAGCTCTACTCTCCAATTTACGCATAACCAAGTCCACGATGACGGGATACAACGGGTAGCCCATGGAAGTACCATAATTTTGTTTATAAATAACACTATCAACCACAAAGAAAGTAGAATCTAAAATAAACTAAACCGCTTTGATGAATTCCTCCTTCGGTAAACAATAATCTCTAGAAATAAATCGCCAATGGTCTTGAATACAGTCCATCGCATAGTCAATGGGAACGTTAGTAAAGAGGCTAACAACATCCAGTGACATTAACTGAAATTCCTCACTCAACCGCCTACCATCAAGTTCCTTAACGAGTTTGAAACTATTATCGATATGATTATCCGCCTTAGGAATTGTTTTAATGATAATAATATGAAGAAACACTGCTAACGAATATAAAGGACTGTTTATCGAAGAAACTATTATACGAAAGGGGCAGTCCTGCTTATGTATCTTCGGAAGAGCGTAGGCCATCGGAAGTATCCCGTCATTACAT
>NW_017297755.1:178800-185886 GCF_001594075.2 Trachymyrmex cornetzi | reverse complement strand
CCCTTACAACTACCTCATAAGTATTAACATCTTGAAGCATTTCATTTACCTTGGAAATGTACATTTGTCTATCCAATGCTACCGTCGCATTCCCCTTATCCGCGCGAGTAAAAATCACCCTATCGTTCATATCCTTTAAAAAAACCCTAGTATCTTTCGTTAACTGTAACAAACTCCTATCTACTTCCGTGCAATGTAAGGGACAAGAAGCTAAGTTATTTAACACAGGAAGTGAGTGGTTCGAGATCGAAATCCGCTCATCTATAGGCAATTTATAAATATTACTTTCTCAATACACTTAATAAGATCGACCGTTAAATTTAATCTATTGTTAAAAGGTGAGGCAAAGTTCTCTCCCAATTGCAAAAAGTTCTGTATATTAGAAGGTATGGAAACGATTGACAGAACCAGTCATTCCTTTGTGAGGTAAATGAAGGAGAAGGAATCAGTGGAAGAAAGGACTGAGGATCTATCTGTATTTCTCTAACTGTCTCAACATTTGGATTCTGCACGTTAGGGTACAACGATAATCTAATACTAGCACTACTCTCCAACACTCCAACCTTGCTATGATCAATATCAACTGCGGACACTGTCTTCTCATAATAACGAATAGGCCTGATATTTTTAATATTGTTGCGCCTGATGTACAAGATCGCGCCCGAATAGCAACGCGCACTCCCGAGCCGTAGAAATGAACAGACTCAAGGAGTTTAGGAATAAGAAACAGAAAGTCGTTTATTGAACCACGACAACTCCACGAAATCGTCCGTACAGAAATATCGTATCGTAAAACGTATAATCGGTGGAGAAACACGTCCGAGCGTTCTGACTGCTCTCCCAAAAATCCCACAGTCGTCTTCTATCAATAACCGCACGGCGTCTTGACAACGTGACACCACGGGTGCCTGTACAACACGGCATGTGCGACGGGGCACGGGCATAACAATATTATTATTAAGTAATTCTTCCCTCTGTTTCGACAACAGCCAGCAACACTTCGAATCAATCCTACTCTTTTCGCCCAAGAAAAAAAGGTATGAAGATCTCCCCTGTTTATCAAAAAAGGCGTCACAAATATGAATAGGAAGGCAACGGGAAATAGCACGTGCAAATCGGAAAAGCTGTACCCGAGTAGAATCCATTTTCCTAAAAGTATCATTTAATTCTAATTTCAAAATATTCACAACACAATGATGTCTAATAAATTCTAATTTTTTAAATGAACTGTTCCCAAAATATTCCAAACTAAACCTATGTAGCCGATGCAAGCGAGGTGAGACAATATTGTTTGCGACACAGTATCTTAAGAATCTAGCGTGTAAAAGACTTTTAGTTAAACAAATACGGAACTTAATCCATGACTTTAGTAATCTAACTGTTTCCGGTCCAAAAACGGAACAAACAAATTGAAAAAAGGAAGAATATTGAGGTGGACGCATATTTACAGCCTGCGTATAATAAATCCGTTAATAAATCAAACTAATCAAGACTCCTTACAAATCAAAGAATTGGAAAGAGTAAGGGCACTAGGAGTCAGGCGCAGAAGACGTCGCGCAAATAATACACTTATAAAGAGTGAAACTTCTTTATTCACTAAACGCGCTTACATGTTTCGACTCATTTTTGAGCCTTCCTCAGAGCAAACACACACTAACATATATAAAGTAAAAGTTATCCCGTCATGGTGAGCTCCCCCACATCGAGAATTTAAATGCCAGAATTAAATAAAAAGAAAGAAAAGAAAATGAAAAAGAAGGGAAATGTTAAAAATGTCAAATTAAAGAATATGGAAACCAATTTATCAAAAAACTTTAATAATATAATTTTACTTATATATGTATAATAAGAGTGTATAATAATATAATATTATTTATATATAATAAGAGTCACACCATATAAGGCGTTTTAGACAAAATCTTGCGCGAGAGAAGAGTATATATTTGCATTATTTCTCTTTCATTAATCTGTATCTAACTTTCATTAACTTCTGAAACGACTGCTCATGCATGTTTACGACTGCATCGACTAGATATTTGTTACAAAAAATATACGTAAAAATTTAGAAAATGGATGGATATGCAAACTGTTCTACAACAATTCTTCATCTAAGACTCGTTTCATATTTATATTGCTGAAATATAACGTTTATGATACCTAAAATTAGTGTGATTTAAATATAAGCGGGAATTGATAAAACCTAGCGAGTCAATAAAATGCCGTATGGTGCTCTTATTATAGATCTTTCATCATCAAATTATTGAACTTTTTCTAAATTAATTATCTAATGTATGATTTTAAATGAAAAAAAATATTAACATTAAGAGATATAAAAAAATTTTTAATTTAAAAACAGTTAATAAATTAAAGTTTAAAAGCAACTAAATTAAGTTAAAAATCAATGCATTTAAATTTAACTAAGTTAAGTTAAAGGTTATTAAATTTTTAACTTTTTTTTAACTTTTAACGTTTTAACTAGTTACTACCCAGCCAAACATGGATTAAGATATTGACTTAATTTTTTGTTCCTCTTGATTCTAATACTTTTGCGCATGGCAGGAACTAGATTCATGATTTTACAACAAATATTCGATTTGTTATTTTAGGACAAAAAATTAATTTTTTTTTTCAATGCCACCGTTTTGACAAATTTCACGCAATTGACATTATTTTAGTTCCTGCCATAGCGACACTCATATAATTAATAAAAATAAAAAGAATTTTGATTTCAGATGATTTGCAAAGTCAATATTACTTCCGTCATGGCGACGTGTTTTACAGATGACCCCTAATTCGATCGTCATTTGGAGACATTAAAATGCATATTCGTCTAATTAAAAAATATTTTTTTTACTGTTTGGACATTACATAATTTCATGCAAAACGCCATATTGTTCTGTACATAATAAATTTTCTTTAAAAAATTCATGAAGTTGAGCTAATTTTACGGCCGGCGAAGGTGAAACCCCCCCTTAAGAAGTTATTAAAATTCACCTCCGATGATCTTGACCCTCCCATACATTATGAAGGAAATCACACTGATAAACCTTCGGAAGGTTGCAGCAGTAGGGAATTAAACTCCGACAATGTTGATCTTGACATATATTGTAAAGGTCACGACTCTGAGTGACCATCGAACACTTTCAGCAGGCGACCGTTGCTCATTAAGAAGATATTAAAATTAAAATGGACAATTCACCTCCGATGACCTTGACCCTCCCACACTTTACGAAGGTCATCACACCGAACAACCTTCAGAAGGTTGTAGCAGTCACCCATCATGCGTTACAAAGTTTTCCGAAAAAATTAATACGACCCTAACTCACAATGCCAAGGTCACGACCCTGAGTGACCATCGGACACTTTCAGCAGGCAACCGTTGCCCATTGGGAAGATGTTAAAATTAAAATGGACAGTTGACCTCCGATGACCTTTACCCTCCCACACATTATAAAGGTCATTATACCGAACAACCTTCGGAAGATTGTAGCAGTCACCCATCACGCGTTACGAAGTTATCACAAAAAATTCGTATGACCTTCATTCACAATGACAAGGTCACAATCCAGAGCGACCATGAGACACTTTCAGCAGGTGAGGGTGAGAGATGACCAAAGGGGGTGAGAGAGGACGAAAGAAAGTGAGATAGGGCGAAAAATGGGGGGTGGTGGGGGTGGGTGGTATTGGAAGGGGAGGGGGTGGAGTGGGTCAAAGTTGGTGGAGATGTGAGTGAAAGGTGAGAGACAAAACAGGTGCATGTGACTGCGAACAGAGAAGGAGAAGACGTTACTTCATTTTTTATGAAAATCATCACTTTTCGACCATTCGTATATTCAGAACGGCTTGATCGATTAAAAATTTTTTTAGCTCAACTTACTCGTGGCTATGCGGCCTTTCAGGCTATATCACATGCAATACAAAATTTTTTATATTTTAGTAGTTATGTACCCTCCAAAAATCGACTTTGGTAGCTCGGGATAAGAGACTTGTAGTGTCTTTTTTTTTAACATGGCCGGAGCCACTACCATGTCTCCTGATCACGTATACCATAGTGAGGAATATTTGTTCGCATGTCTCTCCACAATCTTTCAATATTTTGTGTGTGAACACCAGTTTCAGAATCCACAAAGTTAGTGGAATCGTTAACTGTTTGATGTACATAATTTTCATTACGTGAAGCATCGTATGCACGCCACTTGTCTGTATGAATAATTGTACCAGGAACAATATATTGCCTAATAATTTGTAAAAATTTTTCGGTACTTCGATTTGATACATGCAAAATAAAAGCTTTTTTGGTATCATGCTCAACGCCACCAAAAATCCACTGCCCTCGAATAATCCGTCCAGTATTGCACTTCCTCTTGCCTATTTTAGCTTCATCTATTTGGACAATTTTCTCCGGTCCACCAATTGGCTCTTGTTTACTAACAATCCATTGTTGTAATAATTATAGTTAATTTAATAAACATACATTACGTAAAGGTGAATATAAATGAATAATGTAAATTAAAATTTTATAATTTACCTCTCGACTAAAATTCGTCCAATCAACTACACTACTATTACTCATTTGTAATTTATTCATCAAGAATTTCTATTGTGGTGGCGGCGTCATTAAAAAATAAGCAACGGAACGACAAATTTTGGCGAGATCCATATGTGCTCGTACAAACCATGTTCTATGATATGCACTAATTTTAAAATTGTACTTTATTCTTCGTCGCTTTCGAGCTTTAATAATTTTATAATACGTTTTTGTGCAATGAAATAAGCGATTTTCGGAGAATTAGCCAGTACTATCAAATTCTCACATTTTGGACATGTTATTTCACTACGAATGACTTTTTTCTCGCACAAGAAATTCCACAAAGAATCAGAATTATATGTTCTTTAATAAATTCGTGCAAACGCATATTGAAAGATCACGAAATCTTGTTGAAATGATCCAACAGACTAACACACAATTATATGACTTAACTAATGACAGTTCAGAAATGAGAGTAGCAATGCTTAACGTCCTTGACTGAAGAAATGTAAACAGAAGAGTAAGCTCGCAAGTGTACAATACATATTTGTATATTCATCACGTATGTAATTTTTAAATATATACAATGTCAGAAAACAATATGTTGAAGTTGAGAGTCGTGCGCCCCTTGGAAGGGAGAGGTGAGAGTTCGTATAATGAGTCAAAACGTATGTGTAGAATAGTATTTAATATGGTATACAGCAGAAATAAGACGTTATTTTCAAAACATTTTTTTGTTCATAACTTTTTAATGAAGAACGAGCGACGGCTAAAACCTGTTGGAGGTAACTCAGGGTCATGACCTTGACAACATATCTCAAGGTGAAGGTCATCAGGGCTGCCTCTCCAATTCGGGAGTTTTACCGTTTTTGGACAGTTATGTCAAACAAAAAATTAATGTAAAACAAACATTTAATAAATGTTATATGAACGTTTAAAAAATATTTCTTCTAAATATCATTTCAAATGAATAATTGATGTAAAATAAATGTTTAATTAACGTTAAATAAACATTTTAAAAAGTTTTTTTTGGTTGTTATTTGAAGTAAAAAATTAATGTAAAACAAACATTTTATAAACATTAAATAAACATTTACAAAATGTTTTTTGGGCAGTTATTTCAAACGAAAAATTGATGTAAAACAAACATTTAATAAATGTTAAATAAACGTTTAAAGAATATTTCTTCCAAAAATCGTTTCAAATAAATAATTGATGTAAAATAAACGTTTAATTAATGTTAATTAAACATTTAAAAAATGTTTCTTCAGAACATTATTGTAAAAGAAAAATTAGTGCAAAATTAACGTTTAATAAACGTTTTAAATAAATATTTAATAAATATTCCTTCGCGAAACATTACTTCAAACGGAAAATTAATGTAAAACAAACATTTATTTAACATTTAATAAACGTTAAATAAACGTTTAAAAATGTTATTTTGGAAATGAATCACAAAACGTAAACTTAATTACAAATAAACGTTTAAAAAACGTTAAATTTAATTTAATTTAATTTAGTTTATTGCAAAGCTATATGAAAAGACTACATGTTAACAGAGTAATAGAAATAAAATATGATGCAATAGACTATAGTTAACATTAACATAAATACAATAGACAATAGTAGCTTTCAAATGGTTAGGCGTCAGCAAAATTGCTGGTACAAAGCCTACCAGTAACAAAACCAAAATAAGACTACAATGCAATAAGAGGTAAATCAATAGCTGAAATCGTACACACACACACGCGCGCGCGCGTACACATCCGCAAACACACCAATTACATCAGTCTCGTTTAAATACTGCGAGTGATGCGATGAAACGCGTGGCAGCGGAAAGGAAAGAGGAAAGAGAGGTAGAGGTTTTTATTGAATCAGAAAGGGAATTTAAATATTTGACAGAGGTGTAGGAGAAAGCGGCACGGAACTTAGTAGACCGATATATGGGGAAGGATAAGTAATCTTGGTATCTGGTGACAAGAGGGTTAAAAGTGGAATAATGTTCAGAGTTCAACTGAAGGAGACGTCGCAATATATAGAGTATTGGAGCGGAGGAGAGAAAATACAAGACAGCACAGGTAGGGAATAAAACGTTGCCAAATCTTAAGCCATCCAGATCTCTGGTAATACGGAGATATATGGTCGTACTTACGGACGCAATAGGAGAAGCGGAGACAAGAATTTTGGATACGCCGTACACGATTTAGCATATGTTATTGGGTATGGAAATAAAATACTGCCCTTTTTGAAAAGAAAAAGATGTGTTTATTTAAACAAATCTATATAAGTGAGATTATTCAAAGTATGCTCCTTCGAAAGCGATAACTTTTTCCCACTTTTTCGGTAATAAAAGGATTCCTCGAATGAAAAAATCTGGTTCTTTTGAAGCGATCCATTCATCAAGCCATTTTTTTATATCTTCATAAGAATTGAATCGTTCTCCAGAAAGGGCCGACTGCATGGATCGGAACAAATGGAAATCTGAAGGAGAAATGTCCGATGAATACGGCGGGTGGGGCAGAATTTCCCACTTTACTCCTTCCAAGTATTTCTTGACC
>NW_017297755.1:176100-178528 GCF_001594075.2 Trachymyrmex cornetzi | reverse complement strand
GTGGATCTATCAACATTTAACTCTTTTGACAACCTATCGAGCGATAAACATGAATCTTCTTCGAGTAATGATTGCAATTCTGCATCTTGAAATTTTTTCGGTGCACCTTCGCGTTCTTTGTCACGCACGTCAAAATCGCCACTGTTGAATCGCCAAAACCATTCTTTACAACTGGTTTTCGATGGAGCATGCTCACCGTAAACATCTACGAGCAAACGATGCGATTCTGCAGCACTTTTCTTTAAAATAAAATAATGGAGTGAAACTTCCCGCAAATGTTGCTTTTTTGGAATAAATTCAGACATCTTCAACGCAAAAAAAGTTACTCTTTTTTACGCTTCGAACGAATGCCAACTATTGGGCTCAAAAGCTTGAACACAAACCTTTCAAACACATGTGTTGCCGTTCTATCAAACACACAAGCAATGCTACTACCGACATCTTTCTACAATGAGCGGAAACTTATTCCCATAAATAAACGTTAAATATATAAATAGTGTATATGGCATAAGCGCTGACTACGGGGGGGCATAGCAGTTTTGGCCCCTCCAATAATTTTATTGAGGGGGCAATCCCCCTCAATAATTTTTTTAACAATCACAAATAATTTTTTCGGTCAATACTGTAAGGGTACATTCCATTTAACGCCTGCAACGCTTGTGGAATCATTTCATCCTTGTTGTTTATCAAATGTTAAACAAGGACAAACGATACTCATGAGCGTTGCAAACGTTAAATGGAACGCCTAAGGAAGCGTCGAGCAGGAACGGCATATAGCGGATTTATTGTCAGAGTTGGTGAAGTTTGTAAAAATAATTTTAACGATTCCTGTAAGTGCGTGTACAGCCGAGCGTTCATTTTCTTCCTTAAGAAGATTATTAACATATATACGAAGTACTATGACGCAACAAAGATTAAATTCTGTAAGTATTTTACATACACATGTAGAAAGAACAATGCAATTAGATGTAAATGTTGTTGCAAATGAATTTATAAACCGAACTGAAAATCGGCGCGCTAACTTCGCACAGGAATAGGAAGACCGCGCACGTAAAGGTAGTACATACACTGCAATGAAAGTATGTAAATGCAATGTAAGTATCAGAATAGAAAAGATCGTAAGAAAAAGGTCATTTGACATCCTTTTTCGGCCCCGCCAATATTTTTCATAAGTCGGCGTCTATGGTATTGTAAGATTGGAATTATAATGTGCTAGGACATGCAAATATCGATATTTTAACTAATATGCATATAATGCTGAAACTTCTCTTTTTTTATAGTTGAATTTCACTGATTATTCAGTGCCAAATGTGCTAATATGGGCTATGTTCCAAAATTGACTGCTTTTACTAAAAATCTGTACTGCACGTAACGTAAACTATAACATTTTCAGCACTGGCAGTAAGTTTGAAACACAGCCATAATATACTGATTATAATTTAATACCAAGTATGCCACTTCAGTAGATTATCCACTGAATCAGGTTTAGAGTGTGTTTATCACACATAGATCTTAGATACGACGGACATTCTTTCCTCATCGTTTTTTTATTCTTATTTCGAAGACGCAATCCACATCTTGCTTACTTTTGCATTTTAATGCAAAAATATAAATCATAATATTTTAACTAAAACAATGCGTTGGTCACACTTACTGACACTTTGACCCGAGAAAAAAAATGCTTTTTGCGTGAATGACTGCTAGATGTATACTAACAATCTGAAAAGCTAAGCATCTCTATCGATAGTTGAAGCTTCAAACCTCCAGTCGATGGTAGATACGTGTCCTTTCTATGCCAGAAAGATTCTGAAATCTATAGCGTCAAAGATGATGCTCGGATCATTTTGACCCAGAAGAACTTCAAAGGATTAAACTATACATACGTAGTACATAAATTCAGATAGAATTATACCAGCACTTAAGATCTTGTTAAACCGTTTAAGACATTTATATCTGTTAAAAGTATTTTAAGTCTAAAAGTTGATATAAATTCAATTAATACTAGAATGTAACTGCCTATTACGGTCGGAGCTGGATCTTCGTTGCTTTAAATAATTCAATCTTGAATTACTAATATATACTATATATGTACTTGCTTATATACCATATTGTAGTCTTTTTCAAAAGCCGTTTGATCAAGATTGAATTATTTAAAGCAACGAAGATCCAGCTCCGACCGTAATAGGCAGTTACATTCTAGTATTAATTGAGTTTCTCAAATATACGGTCAAAAAATATAAATATATTGATATAAATTGAATAAAGTGTTCACGAACGAACGTGAGATAGCCGAAAAGAGGTGCGAATTGTTGAAGCTGCGCCACAACCCGGGAGCAAAGAACCTCCGCAAGCTCCATGCAAAAAATGCCCGTTTTCGGTACCTCGATTTTTGAAACTTTTATTATGCCAAATAGTTACATATAATGAC
>NW_017297755.1:158560-173215 GCF_001594075.2 Trachymyrmex cornetzi | reverse complement strand
TGTATTGGATGTATTGGATCCGTCATTTGTAATTTATTAAAATTGACTTCAAATTCGTAATCAGCGACCCCAAAAACCCCCGAGTAACAAGTTTCAAGTAGATCCAATGAATTTAAAAAAAATTGTCCGCCATATTGGATCCGCCATTTTGAATTTTGTAAATCTGAATTCATATTTATAATCAGCAGCAAAAAATCTTAAAATAGTAATTTATGTTGACTTTGCTTTAGACGTTATTGTTCGAATTCAAATGTTGAATTGACATATTTCGTTATTGGATATGGTCAACTTTAACCCCCTCTATTTCCTGAACGGGCTGTATGCTCATGTTGAAATTTTGCAGGAGTTATTGGGTCATTATATGTAACTATTTGGCATAATAAAAGTTTCAAAAATCGAGGTACCGAAAACGGGCATTTTCTGCGGAGGTTCTTTCGGAGCAGCATGATTGCCGCCGCGTGCCAGCAACGGAAATCGCGGATTCTTCTTCGACTCGGCGCGTTCGTTTCCGGATCACTAAATGAGCGAGCAGCAAAAGCCATTGGAGCATCGCTTCACTCCATTCTCGAAAATTCAGTTGTTCAAATCGAATCTTACACGCAGTCTCTCCTACGAAGCGCGACACTGATTTCGTTCTGTCACGAACGAGTCAGTTATTTGCGAAGAACCACAAATGAGTGAATACTTCACGCGAACGGCGATTAAGTACTTTACTCACAATCAGCCACGTGGTGACTGAGTGATCTGCGAGTGGCGAGATCTCCGAGTTGGTGCGTGTAATTCGCACAGAATAACTTATCGAGAACATTCGTGCATTAAACTTGTTATATCATGATAAGTGCAATCAGGAGACGCGGTAGTGGCTCTGGCCATGTTCAAAAATCAAAATTAAGAGATAAGAGAAACTACAAGTCTCTTATCCTGTACCACCAAAGTCCATTTTTGGAGATTGCATAACTAATAAAATATAAAAAATTTTGAATCGGACGTAACATATTTTGAAGGCGGCATTGTCACGAGTAATTTAAAAAAAAAAATTAAAAATCGGTCAAGCTGTTCTGGACACACGAGTGGTCGAAAAGTGATGATTTTTCATGAAAAATGAAGTAACGTCTTCTTCTTCTCCTTCGCTGTCCGCGTTCAAGGCCATCGGAATTTTAATTTTAAAGTATCTCTCACCCTTCATGTCTCTCACCCTTCACTCATACCGCCACCAACTTTGACCCATTGCACCCCCTCCCCCTCCACCCCCACCCTTCCTCCTTTACTCCTCTTTTTTACGCCCTATCTCACTTTCTTCCGTCCTCTCGCTCTCTTTGTTGGTCATTTCTCACCCTCGCCTGCTGAAAGTGACCGATGGTCAGTCAGGGTCGTAATCTTGACAATGTTAATATGTGGGAGGGTCAGGGTCGTCGGAGGTGAATTGTCCATTTTAATTTTAATAGTTTTTCATACTCTCGCCTGCTGAAAGTGTTCGATGGTCCTTTAGGTCTAGATATTTACCGCGTCGACTCTATATCGACTGTTGTAGCACAAGGGCTGCCGGAAGCGCCGAAATAATATAATTTTATGAGGGGCTACGTGAAGATTTTTCTCCTCCCCACAAACAACAAAAAAGTATATTTATACATCGAAATAAATATTGAAGTTCGTGTTAAAATCGGAGAGACGAAGAAAATATGGTTGCATTCTCACGAGAATAGGCGATGGAGGAGCCTATTCTTTATTTTAAATATATTCTATTAAGAATTCATTCCGTTGCAATTGAAATAAATAAGTAAAATATATGGTCCATATTTATCATAATTATAACAGTTACATATATACTATTCATTCTTCAGTATATATATGTACCATCTGCTTCATTGTAGCTTATACAAGGTTAAGTTACAGGAATCGAAAACATATCCATTTGTGATATTTGTGTATTCGTACTCTGAAAAGTATGTGATATAGCCAAAGCTATCGTTAAAATGAAAAGTCTAGCCATGTTAAAAAATGTAAGCAGATCTTCAAAAATGTAAACCTTTAACAATTGAAATAATTATGTAACAATATATATTATTATGAAAAGTAACTGATATATTATTCAAAGTCTCAGTTCAAAGTGAACATACATAAAGCGTATTCTCAAAAATGTAAACCTTTAAAAATTAAACTTTTATCTGATAATATATTGTTTCACATATACATATATTCAAAAATTCAAATGATTATCTGATAATATATTACCATGACAAGTAACTGATATATTAATAAAGGTGCCAGTTCAAAGTGAACATATATAAATAAAGTGTATATTATCTAAATTTATACAATATATTATCATGAAAAGTAACTCATATGTTATTGAAGGTACGAGTTCAAAACGAACATACATACCTACAAGTAAAACAGACTATAATTTCATTCTAGAAAATAAGTGCGATATGTTATTCTTAGTGCACAAGATATAAAAGTCGTTTATTGAGATTTGACTTAAAATTTATACTAGCCCGTACAATGAAAAATAATTGCTTGTAATTCCAGAGTACCAATTTGTTAATGACTCGGAAAAAGAACATGGCGGCCTGCTTTCAAAAAACTTTCGATGGATGGTTCAAAAAACGTTGTCTTATTGCCTGAAACGAGCAAATGTTAGGTAAACCCAAAATTAAAAAAAATATATATTGAGAAAAACAAATGGATGTATTATCAAAGGTGTCAGTTCAAAGTGAATATAAACCTTTAAAAATTAATGATAATATTACGATATATTACCATGACATGTGACTGATATATTAATAAAGGTGCCAGTTCACAGTTTAAATGATTATCTAACAATATATATTATCATGACAATAAAATATATCAATTCTTGAGTCAGTTACAGACAAGCTATACGGTTAAAAACTTTACTGATTATTTCACGTAATATATTCACTTCCTTCTAGAACTTTCTAGAAAATACCGTTCTAATATGATACTTTTCGTACTTCAAATGGTGTCATTATTGAGGGGATCGGCGGAATAAAGGTCTAATTACAAAATCTTGGTTTACTATATTTGTATTATTTCTTACGGGAACTCTGTAAAAGCTTCGACATTATTTCGAAGTGGACACCGAGAAGCTCATCAAAGTTTTTTGAAAGCAGGCCGCCATGTTCTTTTTCCGAGTCATTAACAAATTGGTACTCTGGAATTACAAGCAATTATTTTTCATTGTACGGGCTAGTATAAATTTTAAGTCAAATCTCAATAAACGACTTTTATATCTTGTGCACTAAGAATAACATATCGCACTTATTTTCTAGAATGAAATTATAGTCTGTTTTACTTGTAGGTATGTATGTTCGTTTTGAACTCGTACCTTCAATAACATATGAGTTACTTTTCATGATAATATATTGTATAAATTTAGATAATATACACTTTATTTATGTATGTTCACTTTGAACTGGCACCTTTATTAATATATCAGTTACTTGTCATGGTAATATATTATCAGATAATCATTTGAATTTTTGAAAATATGTATATTGTGAAACAATATATTATCAGATAAAAGTTTAATTTTTAAAGGTTTACATTTTTGAGAATACGCTTTATGTATGTTCACTTTGAACTGAGACTTTGAATAATATATCAGTTACTTTTCATAATAATATATATTGTTACATAATTATTTCAATTGTTAAAGGTTTACATTTTTGAAGATCTGCTTACATTTTTTAACATGCTAGACTTTTCATTTTAATGATAGCTTTGGGCTATAATGATTTTCGCCACCTTTCAACTGAACTATCCTCGAACCAGCATTAAGAAGCGCTTTCGTCGTTAACACTTTGCGGCGAGTAGGGCATGGCGAGATTCGCAGAACTCGGCAGCTTGCGAGAACATCTCGCGCATAAAGTCACGCATTCTCACATTACTCAGACAATAAAGTTTTTTTGAACCGATAAAAGCTGTTCGTATGTAAAAACAACATGTATCGACTCAAAAAGGCTTTATTTAATTTATTGATTTATTTATTAGAATCTATTCGAATTATTTGTTTCTGAATGATAATACTTTTACGTGGTATTAACAAAATTTAAAAAAAATTTGCTGCCGATGCTATAATCTCATTAGTATCTTAAATAATAATATTTTTTGCCTCTTTGATGCTACTTTTTTCTTTCAAAATTGTGATGTCGTAGCCAAATTTGGATAACAGATTAGTGTTTAGTTAGCAAAAATATATAAAAAATGACTCATACTCGTAAAAAAAAGATCAAAGTTTGTCAAATAGTGTAATTATTTGAATTTTTATTACTTATCGTTGTAATCTTCTCTTTCTTTCTGCCTTTCTTAATTATATAGGTAGCTACATTAGATATTCCTTTATTGACTCTTCTTATGGTTACATTACATATATTCTTTTACAAAAACACGCATCTTACACTAACTTAACCTATAATATTTACAATAACTTAATCTAACTTATTCTACGCTACCGACTCTACCTTTCTCTCTCTCCTGGACATCCGCTTCCGCTGTCTACTCCACACAATTTTGTGGTCTCATCATAGAAAAGAAGCAAAACTACAAATTTATCTCTTCCCTGCAGAGCCTCCCTCGCCCCCTCACTCTCTCTCTCCCCCCTCTCTCTCCCTTTCTCACTCACACTCTCTCCCTCTCACTCCTTCTTTCTTCTCCACTTTTCTCCTTTCCTCCTCCACCTCCGTCATCCAACCCTCACTCTCCCCTTCTTTCTCCAAGATTCTACCTACCACCTCCTGCCAACTCCCTTCACCCTACACTCCACTTCCTACATTCCTCCCACATATGCTCCCATGACTCCACCTCACTCCCACATAACCTACACTTCTTTTCCTCCTCTCCTCTCCAATATCTCCCTTCCCTCATCTCATTCCCTAATCTAAACCTCGCTATCCTTCTACATCTCCCCTGCCCCCATCCTTTCCCTAAATATGCCGGTACCCCCTCCTTACCCATCCATACCACCTATTATACCTTGCTTTCCTTATTTTTTCCCATCTTTCCTCCCTCTGCATTTCCCTATCCCTTTCCTGCAACTCTTCAAACTTAATTAATACTCCCCCTCTTGCCTGCTTCCTACCTCTATCCCCCTGTCCTCGAAAAATTGCCCTCTTTCCCTCTCCCACCCTTCAACCATTCTCCCTTTCTTTATATTCTCCTTTATCTTCTCCAAACATAACTGCGCCAAAATACTACCCCCTCCCCGCCTTAATCTCTCCTCAAATGCCCAAGCTCTTTTTCCCGCCCTACTTCATAACTTTTCCCTTTGCAAGTTTTCTCTTACCATGTATCCTGGCAGGGGTGATCCCGATTGATTACAGCTCGATTGGATACCACCAATCACAGCGACCAGTGCTTAGGAGCTTTGTAGTCTCAAGCGCTGTGAGTGGCTCGTGTCCAATTGAGCCGTGTCCAATTGGGTGCCACCTGGCACCCTTCCCTGCACTCCTACCACCCACCTTAAATATCTCTTCTGTAATCTCTCCACCCCCTCCTTCTCTTTCTATCTTCATATTTCCACCCCATAATCCATCATCGCCCAAATCAACTTATCAAATAACCAAATCCTCCTCTTCCAATCCTTTCTAAATCGCTTTTTCCCTATCCTCCATACTTGCCTCATCATTGACGTCGCCTTCGCCACTCTCTCTTTCACGTGTTCCTCCTGCCCCCATTCCTCTGTAACATATATCCCAGAGATATTTAAATTTCCTTCTCCATCACCTTTCCTTTCCATCTCCAATTCACCTTATTACTCCTGCCGCCTCCCTTCCTAAATCTCATTATCTTTGTTTTTTCCCTATTGAGCTCTAATCCTTTCCACATAATCCTCTAACTTCTCTATCAAGTTCCTCATTCTTCCCTCATTCTCCGCCAATAACACTATATCGTCCGCGTAAGCCAAGCTATACACCTTCTTATCTCCTAATTTCACATTTCATTTAACCTTTCCCATCTCCTCTTCCAAGTCTGCCGTCAATTTTTTAAACAGCAAGGGGCTCAGCGGGGACCCCTGCCTTACCCCCCCTCGCCGTCTAGAAACTTTCTCTTAATTCCCCCCCTCCTGCTCTCACTCTACTCTTCATTTCCCTCAAAATCTCTCCCACCCTTTCCACCAGCCCTTCCCTTACCCCCCTCTGCTTCAATGCTTCTACCAACACTCCCCTATCCACCGAATCAAACGCCGCCTTCAAATCTACAAATAACGCAATCAATTTTTCTCCTTCTTCCTTACCTGCCTATTAATTAAAAAATTCAACACATAAACGTTATCCATCGTCCCCATCCCCTTCCTGAAGTCCGTTTGATTCGGTGGAATTAATCCCTTCCCTTCCATTTCCTCCCTTAATCTTTCCGCCGACACTGCCGTATACATCTTATACAGGGTCGGCATTATCGACATCTCCCTATAGTCCCTTACCTTCTCTCCCTATCCTTTTTTTCTTACCGGCACCACCACTCCCTCATTCCACTCCTCTGGCCATCCCTCCCATTTCCATATCTCATTACATACCCTCTCCCCCATACTTCCATACTTCGTTCGGAATCCCGTCCACCCCCACTGCCTTTCCATCCTTCAGATTCCTAGTCACTTTTCTTATTTCCTCCCTACTCAGCTCCATTTCCATCGCCTGCCTCTCCCTCTCACTTTTTTCCCTTACCACTCTCCCTTCCATCTCTTTCAACAATTCTTTGAAATACTCCTCCCACTCTCTCATCCCTATCTCCTTATTTCTTCCCTACCACTTCTTCCTTTCCCTATTTACTATTTCCAAAACTTGCATCTCATTCTCCGTTCCTTCCACTTTTTTTTCCCATTTCTCATTCTCTTCATTTTTCTTGGCTTCACACAGCTCCTTATACTCCCTTTTTTCTTTCCTGTACTCCTCTCTCTCTCTCTCCCGCCTTACCTTTCCTCCATTCCCTTAATTTCATTCTCACCATCGCTTTCTTTTCATCACATTCCCTATCCCCCTTCCCTTCCTTTCTTTACCCCTCCCCATTTCTATGCTTCCCAATGTTTCCCTTATTCTCTCTTCCATTTCCTTCATACTCTCCTTACCATTCCCTTCCTTCCATTCCATTCTCCCTAACATTTTTCTAAATATTTCTCCACCTTCCTCGTCCCATATTCCTCTACTAACCTTCTCCCTTCCCTTCCCTCTCTTTTTCTCCTATCTCTTCCTTCCTTCATTGTTACTATCAGCGGATGGTGATCCGAATCTATCGCATCACCAATTTCCATATACTCTATCTCCTCTCTCGTCTCCTCATCCACCAATACATAGTCAATCACTGAATCCCCCCTTCCCCCTGTATATGTCCAATTCCTTTTCTCATCTTCTTTTATATTCCCATTTAAAATTGACCGTCCCTTCTCTCTTATAAATTCCACTAATGTGTTTCCCTCCTTGTTTTTCTTACTGTTGAATTTTTTTCCTCTTCCTCCTCACCCTCATTTTCTTCCCTTATTCCCCCTCCCTCTCTCCCTGTTCTCGCATTAAAATCCCCTTTATTACTGTTTTTATCCCCCTCCTCTTTTCCCTTCATCCATTCCGCTACATTCTCCAACTTTCTTTCCATATCCATGTTAACGTATACTCCCACCATCCTTACCCTATTCTTACCTACTTTCATCATTTCCATCATCATCCCCTCCACTTCTTTCTTCCTCCCTTCCTCCTCATACAAGTCTCTTTTAATGCCCATCACTATTCCCCCCATTGCTCTTCTATTTCGTTCTTCTTTTTTGCTGCTTGCATTCTCCATATGCTGGATTCACATTGCATCCGATTTGCGTCGTATGACGCTTTGCAATCAATCAGAAAACAGGATTCCGATGGATTTTGCTTCGTATCATCGGAATCCTATTTTCTGATTGATTGCGGAGCGTCGTACGACGCACATCGGATGCAGTGTGAATCCAGCAATACGTTATCCATCCGGTAATCCTTTTGACCCGGGACTGGACCTTGTGCGATCTTAGGCGTTATATGGAACGGGATATGAGTGAGGCAATTTAAAAATAAAATGTGACTTTATGAGAGAAAACTAAAAACTTATTTTTATTCGTGAAAATTAAACTAATTTACGTAACTAACTTAGGTTTTATTATAACAGCTTTAATATTCGTGAATGAACGTGTATGCATCTTTTATTTTTACAAGATTTGAGTGCGTGTGTATGTGTGTGTGTGTGTGTTTGTGCGTGCTGGTACGAAAAAAAAGGGGGGAGGGTGTCGTGCAATTGTAGGCTGGATGGACTTACTGGTGATGATGCGTGAGATGGTTGTTTGCCAAGCGAATCGGTTGACAGTGAGGCTCGACGTCCACGCAAGAGCGCCTGAAGATAGCGATTGGCGGGTGGGTGGTCTCTAGGAATCCCAGAGGTCACTAGAGCACTTGAATGATGTACTGTTTTTCGCGAGTTGAATTGCCGCGAAATTCTTACGTAGATTCGACTACCTTTAAATTGCCGCGAACTCCCGACGTGGATTCGGCTACTGTTAAATTTTATCTGACACTGCGCTTCCGCGGGGCCTCTATTTATACCTCGAAAAAAGGACGTAGTGCCCTTTGTCTAGGATGCAATAGTTAGTTGCAATGTCACGCGAGATTTACGATTTTTAAGATGTCCTATCGTTGTTAATCTAAAGTACATTGTTAAAAGAGGTTTAGAGAACAAAAGGAATGATTTGTTTTCTCTAAAAGGGGCAAGATTGCTTTAAGCGAGTGATGAATTCCGTCATCCTCGCGGAAAATATAGCTAAGTAAACAGCTGTGAGACGTTATCTCATGTTTTTATGATTTTTGTGGCGACGCGGCGCCTGTTTTCCTGAAGATGAAATTGTTGGTCAATAACTCGGACAACAGCTTGAATTTTTATCATCGCGTGACTTATAGGTCCATTTATATTTTTCGCAATCTTGTCCCTTTTAGGCCTACGTTAGTGTTGTTATTTTTCCGGGTTGATTGACGTTTTACGAGTTTTTCGCGGAGCCTGTGTGGTCTGCTTTTCAATTTTTATTAGGGAACTCCTGCTCGCGTCTCGCAGGCGTCAATCATAGGCGCGACGCGGAGCCGATTCTCTCGAAAGAAAAGAATCTGCGTCTGCAGGACGTAACAGTAACATAAAAATAAATTCAGAATAAAAGTAGAAATAAAATTAATAACAACATATATTTAACGAAGAAAATAGCCTACATATATTAACTGAGATAAAAGCCCGTTTCGACCGCTTTCGGGTCCAAGTTCAAAATTTAAAATATATATAACTATTCGGTTGTGTTAATAATTAACGTAAGTATCAATTTAAAAAATAATTACAAAAGACCGTGGTTGAGACCATACTATTGTAAGTCGTCGACGCAACGCAGTTTTCGAATTCATGTAATGACGCTTGTTTTAACATCCATTAATGCAGTTAGAATTGTCAAAGTGCCGATGTACATCATAAGTCCCAAATAAATGAAGATGACAATATATTCAAAATCGTTGGCAGGATAGTGATAATCTTATGTCCTTCACATATTTAAATTTCGGTTTCTAAATATGAAATAAACCAACAGTGGTAAGAACAAAGTGAACCGTTATTAACATTATCTGCTGAGTATGTAGACAAAAATATGTATCAAAAAGTAAATTGCCAAATATGTATATCAAAAAAATAAAATTATCAAAAAGTATTACATGTCAATGCGGTGAAGTATAATATAAATTGTTTTAATAAGTCGGAACATGAAACAATTATAAGAAATAAAAAATGATATGAACTAAAATTGAATTTGAACCTGCGCATTACAAAATTAAAAAATAAATTAGAACCTAAGTATCAAATTATAATAATCCTTTAAAGTTATTCCGAAAGTAGTGTATAATGTGAAAAACAGTCAAGCTGAAACAAAGTAACAGAATATCTAAGAAAAGTATACCAATGTCAAATTTGTTAAAATCGTAATGCTCTAGTGTGTCCAACAGAGATATAAATTTCAAATAGAGATATCTTAAAAAAGCAGTACGCATTATATAAAATAGAAATTATGTCAAAAAACGCAATGTCCATATTTAAAAAAGAAAACGTATATCAATTAAAGTCCATTAAACAAGAGATTTGTTCTAACCAAACAACCAGAAAATAATGACAAAAACGACGAAACCAGTATCGAGATTAAAACATTGTGTTGAAGGGGTGTAACAAGGAAGGGGAAACTAGGAGAGGGAAAGAGCCTGTATGACAGGAAGATATGATTCAGGAAGATTTTCTGTATCATTTTGCCTATTCAAGCCCTGTCTTTGTCTTTTTATGTGAACCATATCAAATATTCGATAAACGTATATCAATTAAAGTCCATTAAACAAGAGATTTGTTCTAACCAAATGATCAGAAAATAATGACAAAAACGACGAAACCAGTATCGAGATTAAAACGTTGTGTTGAAGGGGTGTAACAAGGAAGGGGAAACTAGGAGAGGGAAAGAGCCTGTATGACAGGAAGATATGATTCAGGAAGATTTTCTGTATCATTTTACATATTCAAGCCCTGTCTTTGTCTTTTTATGTGAACCATCAGAAATTAGACGTTTATTATACGAAGGTTCACTTTAATATTTTGACGTTAACCCAATCGAAATTATGGTTGCAATCAATCCTATGGTTCGATAAAACCGAAGGAGATCCTGACTTTTTCCTAATGTCAGAAATGTGCTCTTGAAGTCTCGTTTTCAGCCTTCTCTATGTCTGGCCAACATAAGTGACCTCACAATCCTCACACGATATCTTGTATACCACACCTTGGTGGGAGAGAGGATCCAAACTGTCCTTTCCTCTCCTGATATAACTTCTTAAAGAATTAGGAATGGTATACGCCAATTTACAGCCAAACTTCCATGCTATCGGTGTAAAACTTTCAGATACTCTCTTAATGTAAATTATAAAAATTATATGTATAAATTACATATAATTTTTATAAATGGTTATTTTACATTCTTCGCTTTTTCCTCGTCCGTCTCGTCTTAGACTATAAGTCCAAAATGAAATAGTAATTAGTTCGTTAACTAATTTCACGAAGGGCTATGAACAAATTAAAATTTTAATATGTTTAATGTTCATACAGACGTTTCGATACCGATCGGGCCATTTTCAATGTAAAAACTAATATAGGTTTATAAGTACCATATGTTTCAATTTTTTCTAACTGTATTGCATGATTTGTAGCTTATAGAAGATTACATGACAAAAATCGAAATTACATACATTTGTGATACTTGCATATTACTAGAAAGCTGCGCCATATATATACTCTGAAAAGTATGTGATATAGCCCACAAATATCATTACAATGAAAAGATCAGGCCATGTTAAAAAATGTAAGCAGATCTTAAAAAATGCAAACTTTTAAAAATTGAAATTATTATGTAACAATACATATTAACATGAAAAGTAACTGATATATTATTCAAAGTCCTAGTTCAAGGTGAACATACATAAAGCGTATTCTCAAAAATGTAAAGTTTTAAAAATTTACACTTTTATCTGATAATATATTATCTAACAATATACATATAATACCATGACAAGTAACTAATGTGTTATTAAAGGTGCCAGTTCAAAATGAACATACATCAAGTGTATCCTCAAAGTTGTAAACTTTTAAAAATTTAAATGATTATCTGATAACATGTTACCATAAAAAGTATTCGATATATTATCAAAGGTGCCAGTTCAAAGTGAACATACATATAAAGTGTATCCTCAAAAATGTAAACCTTTAAAATTTAAATGATTATCTGATGGTATATTTCCATGACAAGTGTGTGTGCGTGCCTGCGTGCGTGCGTGCGTGCGTGCGTGCAACTGATATATTATTAAAGGTGCCAGTTCAAAATTAATCAAGTATATCCTCAAAAATTTCAACCTTTAAATATGTAAATGATTATCTAACGATATATATTACCGTGACAAGTAACTGATATATTATTAAAGATGCCAGTTCAAAGTGAATATACATAAAGTGTAAATATATCTAAATTTAATTAATATATTCTAATGAAAAGTAACTCATATGTTATTGAAGGTGCGAGTTCAAAACAAACATACATACATACTAGTAAAACAGATTACAATTTGATTATAAAAAATAAATGCGATATATGTTATTCATTGTGCACAAAATATAAAAGTCGTTTATTGAGATTTGACTTAAAATTTATACTAGCTCGTACATTGAAAAATAATTGCTTGTAATTCCAGAGTACCAATTTGTTAATGACTCGGGAAAAGAACATTGCGGCCGGCTTTCAAAAAACTTTCGATGGATGGAATATTGAAATATAAGAATTATGAAAATGGTTCAGATGAAAAGCCTTTCAATCTTTCAAACTTTCTTTAGTACAATTTTGAATTTTTGTATGAACTTCCGATTTTGAATTTATTCTGTATTTTCAGTGAGTGATGTATTGTTTAAAAAACGTTGTTTTATTGCCTGAAACGAGCAAATATTATGTAAACCCAAAATTCTTTAAAAAAATAAATTGGGAAAAAGAAATTGATATATTATCAAAGGTGTCAGTTCAAAGTGAATATGCATATAAAATTTAAACCTATAAAAATCAATGATTATATGATGATATATTATCATATCAAGTAATTGATATATTAATGAAGGTGCCAGTAACACAGTTTAAATAATTATCAAACAATATACGAGGGTCGTCTGAAAAGTTTTGAGCTTAACATAGAAACAGGTAATTTTTCGGTTAAATTAAATTTTATTTTTCCACATAGTCTCTTTTTAAGTCGATACATTTTTTCCATCGATGCTCCCACCTCTTTAATCCATTCAAATAATACTGAGCGTTTTGCTTTGCAAAATAGGCGTCTACGGATGCGATGACCTCCTCGTTCGATGAAAATTTCTGTCCTCCGAGCCAAACTTTGAGCCTAGGAAACAGAAAAAAGTCGCTGGGGGCCAGATCTGGTGAATACGGTGGATGGTCAATTCGAACCGCAATTCGTGAATTTTTGCCATAGCGACCGCCGAAGTGTGAGACGGTGCGTTATCTTGATGGAACAGCACTTTCTTCTTTCTCAAATGCGGTCGTTTTTTCTCAATTTCTGTCTTCAGCTTGTCAAGCAATGATGCGTAGTACGTCCCTGTTATTGTTTTACCCTTTTCAAGATAGTCGATCAACACAATTCCATGACTGTTCCAAAAAACAGTCGCCATCATCTTTCCCACCGATAAAATCGTCTTCGCTTTCTTCGGAGCAAGTTCACCCTTCGCAGTCCACTGTTTTGATTGTTCTTTCGTTCCATGAGTGGTGGACCCAAGATTCATCAACCGTTATTAATCGACGCAAAAAATCCGACTCGTTTCGCTTAAACCGCTCCAACAGGGCCTTAGAAAAGTTCATTCGAATGCGTTTTTGATCCAGAGTGAGCAAGCGCGGCACACAACGCGCGGTTAACTTACGCATGCTTAATCCTTCAGTCAATATATGACAAAAACGTTCTTTTGATATGCCAACAGCTGTCTCCCGAATCTTAATTCGACGATTGTCCATTATCATTTGATGAATTTCTTTGATGTTATCGGTGATGGTCGCTGTTTTTGGCCGTCCCGAACACTCATCATCAGCTAAGCTGGTACGACCACGTTTAAATTCAGCTACCCATCTTTTCACGGTGGCAAATGATGGGGCAGAGTCCCCGTAAACAGAGTCCAACTCGGCTTTAATTTTCGTAGACGTATTGCCTTTCAAATGCAAGAATTTAATTATAACACGATATTCAATTTTTTCCATTTTTACAAAATGACACAAATGATTCTCAAACAAGAACTGAACGTCCAAAGTGGCCACAATTGTCACAGTTATCTTTCGTAAGCATCACGATTATAATATCAGAATGGCTTTGACGAGGAACGCGATCTTCATGATGAGGCTCAAAACTTTTCAGATGACCCTCGTATATTATCATAACAACTAAAATGTATCAATTCTCGGGTCAGGTACAGAGAAGCTATACGTTTAAAAACTTCACTGATTATTTGACGTAATATAAATTAACATCGTTCTAGAATTTTAGAAAATAATGTTCTAATGTGATACTTATCGTTTTAGCTTGTTCGAAGGAAGGGTTAATACCCACTCGTTTATTACCTTTAGAGTAGATAATAACAGATTTGCGGGAAGCCGCGTCACAGTTAACGAAAGGATTGCACTTTCCTTTTCAAGTAAAAATAGAAAATCGGAACGTTATTCAAAAATATATACCGATTAACGATTCTATTCTAATTCCTATATATATATATATATATATATACTACGCTTCAGTTTCCGATAATCGTGTACCCAACGTATAAAGTAATACATGCGACACCGTTACCCCACTACTTACATTCAAATATATTTACGTTTGTGAAAACGAATCACCCACATTAATAACATTAGATGAGCAAAATAACCATTATACTAGAGAAAGGTCACCGATACCGACGTACCACTTCGTTTTTAGACAATATTTCTTAAACAAAAGGTAAAAATACAACTTCAAAAACATAAATACAAAGTAAAAAGTGTCCTCTATCAGATAGTATAAGCAATTTTTATAATACTGTTAGCAATTTTGCAATAAT